>NW_022723960.1:33434-84634 GCF_011630105.1 Anneissia japonica
ACAAACCCGTTTAGACGCGTCTGGGACATATTCCGACTAGCTTATTAATATTCATGAGGCACGATAATTAGACGATCGCTTTCCCAGACGCGTTTGTAATACATGGTTTTCCCAGACGCGTTTCTTTCGATGGGGATAATTTGTAGATCGCGCCTTAGGCCTACCTCAATGCAAATCTGACAAAAAAACTTGCTAAGAATTGTTCAAGTTTCTTTGTAGATTAAAATCCACACGATACTAGATTATTTTCCTAAACATACATGTAGTATACCGGGTGTGATAGACGTCGCCAAGAGTGATGCTAAGTTGAAAATATTTGAGCCTGTTTTAGAGGATGAGTTCAGGAAAATGATTATGTGCGCTCGTAGAAAAACCTGCAATCTTCCGCTACCTATTCCTTTGTTTAAAAAATGCATTAATGCTATTGTCCTTCCTTTAACGCACATAATTAATCAGTCTTTAACGTCAGGACCGTTCCTGGATATTTAAAATCTCAAAGTCACCCTCTTCTAAAAAAGTCTCGACTTGGATATTGCACCCACCATGGTGTCGGAACTGTTCTTTTAAAGCATCTAAAATTTTAAATGCCAAACTTTAAAATTATGCTTATTTTTCTATTGAATTTTTACAATTATTACATTTCTTCTCTGTTAGTCGATTTTACTATGGAGATGAATAGCTTAATTACTTTTATTTTTTTATATACCTTAGCATTTTAAATTTGAATTTTAAAGTAAATTTTATTGAATAATCTGAAAATGTTAATATTTTAAATCTTTTAAATTAGCATATTTTAATAATTTAACTTCTTAAAATGTTTACTTTTAATGATTATATATTGTTAAAAAATGTATAATCTGTAAGCATTTGGTTGTTTCTTGTGATGGGGTGTCCTGTCTCATATGGTCTGTGCTTGTTCTTTGCTGTTTCATTTATTGCTAATTTTAATGTTTTAAGACGAATAAATGAAATGAAAATGACATACTAACAGTCAGGGATCATGTTAAATCGGGCACCATAGTTCTGCTAGATTTATATGCGGGCATTAATACGGTGGACCACTGCCTTTTAATAAATAGGCTACAGGAAGATGGGTTTGACGGAACCATACTAAAGAGGTTTGTATCATACATATCAGACAGAACACAGTGCGTTAAGATCAATGATAAATCTTCAACACTTCCTCGACTCTTTTTCTGAGTGGCACAAGGAAGCGTGCTTATCCTTTTCTTTTTTCCATTTACTGTAACCCCTTGGATGGCAAAGTTTAAAGATTCAATCTGCAGTTTCACTCCTGTGCCGACGATACTAAGCTTTAGATTTCTTTTTCGCCCAATCAATTAGACGCAGACATGGCAATTCATCCATTAGAATTATGTATTGAAGAAATTTGCAGTTAGATGGTCTCAAACTACCTAAAATTGAACGATCAAAAAACAGTTCATTGTCTTTGGCTCCGGGCGTGGTGCAGCAGATGCAACAGGACATGTTCCCCAGTTGCTGTGTGTGCGCGGTTTATACAGCTACTGTGTGGTGCAGCAAAAGAACGTTTTCCCCAGTTGCTGTGTGTGCGTGTAGTCGGGTAGGAACTGAGGGTTCCCATGCACCCCCAGGATATATTTTGTAACTAACATTTTTGTAATCCTCAAAGTGTCTCATGGAAGAATTTTGATGTTCCCAAAAAAAATGTCCCATGGGGTTGTTTGGTGGCTATTTTGTCGGCCATCTTGGATTTTCAACGAAAATCATTATTTTTTATAATTCATCATCATCATCATCGTCAAGTGCCATCTTCGCTACGAAGGTTTGCCACCATAGTTTTCCATCCACTATTCTCAGGAGCTCTTTTTGCTCCTACGTAGGATGTACCACTCCATAGCTTGATGTCATCGCTCCATTTTCCTCTTTGTCTTCCTCTGGCTCGTGATCCTACTATTAAGCTTTCCAAGATGATATTAGGTAGCCCACCTCCACTGCCTCTCAGAATATGTCCTGCATAGCTCAGCTTTCTTTGCATCAACTCAGTAACTAGCAACCTTTGTGTACCATCTCTATTTAATACCTCCCGGTTGCTCACTTTATCCTTCCAGCTGATTTTCAACATTCTCCTTAGGCACCACATCTCGAAGGAGTGCAATCTATTCCTGTTTGTTTTGGTGTACTGCCATGCCTCATTACCATATGCCACCAGAGAGAACAAATAGCATCTCAGTAAACGAATCTTTAGGTGAAGGCTGACGTTGCGCCTCAGGAACTCTTTCCATTCCCAGAACTTTGCTTTTGCTTTGCCTATTCTTCATTTGATCTCATCATCTATCCTACCATCATCTCCAAACGTGGTCCCAAGATACTGGTAATCATGGACTTGTTCAAGATCTTTACCTTCTACACTGATTACAAAATTATCTGGAATTACTTTGCTGATGCACATTGTTTTCGTCTTTTTGGCATTCCTTACACACGATGCAGAGCGAGTCTACCATCGATTGAAGAGACTGGACATTATTGGCCAACAGGACTGTGTCGTCAGCATAGCGGATGTTGGTTAAGCTGACTCCGTTTATCATTACGCCTATGCAGCTCTCCATAGCTTCATTGAGTAGCATTTCACTATATAAGTTAAAGAGTGACGGTGATAGAATACATCCTTGTCTGACAACATGGCGTATGTACACTCTATTTGAGCATCCAGCTGCAGTTCTTATTGTTGCTGTCTGGTGCCAGTATAAATGTGCTGCAAGTTTTCTCTCATGCTCCGGGACTCCAGCTCTTTCCATTACTTCTAGTAGTTTGTAATGTTTTACACGATCGAATGCTTTTGTATAATCTATAAAGCATAAGTAGAGATTCTGTTGTTTCTCAATCATTCTCTCACTGAGACATCTTAACAGAAAGATTCCATCTCTGGTACCCTTTCCTTTTCTAAATCCAAGTTGTGTCTCACTTAGCTGACTTTCTATTATAGGGTTGATCCTAGCAAGCATGATATTGAGCAGAATTTTCGATGCTGCCAACATTGCTAAAAATAAATCATTTTTAAGACTGATTTTTAGTACTTGCACAAACTTACAGAAAAGTTTTGTAATTTTTAAAGTCAAATTTGGCACTAAAATCCAGAATTCAGCGTGGTAAGTCCTGATGATGAGAATTCAGTTTTTTTTAGAAAGTATCAGATAAAAAGTTTTAATTTAATTTAATTAAATTAATTTTGTGTTTGTTAATATATAATATAATAAATAAGACATATATTTATTAATTTAGCCAAAAAGTCGTAAAATATGTCTTTTGATCTTTTTAGGTAACAACATTAACATATTATTGTGTTATAATACACATCATTTTATAGATAATTTAATAGCAATTATAAGATACCAAATAAAATAAAATTGAATCTTTAGTAATGTACTAGCATCAAAATACCATTTTGGTGTAAACAAATAAACAAATTCACATTTTTGCAGAAAATAACCTTTGACATAATATAACTTGTCTGAAATGTTGATCGATGTTATATTTTGTATGTGGTATATTTATTTAAGGAAACATGTACTATTAGGTTTTGCCAAACAAGTATGGGTTTTAATTTATTTTTTGGTAAATTTTAAATAAAAGTAAAAAATAACAATATATCATCATACACATCATTCAATACATAATTATAATTGCTTTCGTATGTTGTCAAATATATTCAAGTTGTCAAATATATTCATGTTGAATTTTCCAGTGACGGACTAGCAGATACCATTTTTGGGTAATAAAGTGTAAAATTTTGCCATTTTTCGGTAAAATCTGGCACTTAAATAAACAATTTTGCGTTGCAACAGCCCATTCCATGTGAGCCAAGAACTAGTGGTCAGGATTCACTTTGTTGCCAGCTTGTAAAAAATTATGCCTACGAATTCTTTTTTTTAACACTGTCAATCGGATAACCACCCATCTATTGAGGTAATATCAGTTGTTACAATCTATGATTTGGTTTTAAAACATCATTTAGAATTCCGTGACAGTTTTCGCGATCGTCGTTTTATTACCTGTCAGAGATTTTTTTTCTACACGTAATTCAAAATTAATTATCCACCTTTATTTACAGTCAGTAATAACAAAAGGTTAGTAGTTATACCATGTTATACCATTTTGTGTAAAATAATAACAATAAAGAATTATCGTAACTTATCGTATAGTTCACCTTTAAGACCATCTGTAACGTTAATTCTGTCTGCAAAATACATTGTGTTTTTGGTTTCCAAAGTGTTAATAATAAAAATAATTTTCAAAACTTTAACATTTCTTTATAAATCATTGTCTATAAATCATTGTCTATTATAAAAAAAAAATAAATAAAAAAATAAAAAACCTTTAGTTTAAATGTTAGTCACTTGCAATTACGATTAAGTAACTTTTAGGACCTACAAGCCAAAGGAGGGATAAGTCCCACAGGCAGTTTTCCAATAAATGCACACAACGTGAAATCAGTCATTTTTCAGATTTTTTTAAATCTCTAAAACATGCATATTAAACATTTAACTTTCATCCTACATTTACCTTTCTCTGATTTATAATCAATAATGCTCTAAAAATGGTATTTACGGAAGCTTTTCCTAGCGTACAGACATAAAATCTGATTTTCAAAGCCAGTTTTTTCAAAATACACTTACCAAGTATCCTAACTTTAATTGCCCATAACTTTGCCATAAACTACCATTTTAAAGTGATTTTTTTTATGTTAAAGATAATAATGTCTAGTTTCATAATATGTACAAAACTCAATTTTTGAAAATTTCGACTTATCACTCCTTTGGTTGGCTCTGCCACAATTTAGCATTATTATCTTAATCATGTGATAAATGGATTTAATATTTGTTGGTGCAAATTCATAAAGGACAAGGAAATTGTAAAAAGGCCAATAAAATATTATAAACCATCGAAAAACAACACAAACGGATACAATTATTTCCTTATGTTATTATCTGACAAATCTATAATATAATTTAGGGATTGCATTGGCTGTGAAATAACTACTGTGTCTATTTCTGTATCTACATTGAAAATGTAATTATGATAGTAAACAACGGGTTTTATTCTTATATTTATATTTTATCGTAGTCTCAATACAAGTTCGGCTTAGTTACAACAGTCGTAATCTATTTGCCTTGGGCTTGAATATATTATTTATTATCGGTTAATCACAGATAGTATTGTGTTTTAAAGTTATTTAATTTTCGATTGTGTTCAGTTTTCCATACAATTTCTAATCAGTGTACAATTTCAGTTTCAACCAAAAGTAATGTTAAGAGAAATAATCATAAATATGAGATGTCACATTAAGACGAATAGACCAGGGACGACATAATCAATCCCAAACTTATGGTTCTATCAAACAGAGGATATTGAATGCAAATGAAAGAAATAAAAACCAGTGAAACAAGTTGGATAGATGGATGGATGTGTAAATACCAAGGATAACCACTCGAAAGTCTGAAGAAGACTAATTTTCGAGTGGGGGTCCTTCTGGTGGTGATTGTGCACTACAATGGCAGACAATCCCCTAGGCTTTTTCAAGGAGTGTACTGCGTTCTTTAACGTGCTCATGGGTCAAAATTCAAACGGGGGCCATAATGCACACAAGACCAACAGTTAAACGTCTCTCATGCGATCGAAAGACTTTGCACTACCGTAACTTGCATTTCAGCCCTCCAGAGTGCACCGATAGAAATTGAACCGGGGTCCAAACAAATTCACGATTCAGCATACACAACAGTGGCTACCACCAGTTTAAACTACGGCTCCCAACTTAGGAAATCCCATTCACATGATTTGTAAAGTAACTATTTCTTGAACTTTTGTTTCAAAGCATTCACAATACAAGTTATAGTTTCATATAGTTACTATAATAGACACATTACACTAATTGGAACGGCATTATGGTGTTTCACAATCACAACTTACCACGAAGGATCAGGATTTATATAATATCCGTCTGTGACGCGCGCGTTTTTCGGTGTTGTGAAAGTAATATATATAATTAGAATATTTGGACAGTGAGAGTTTTAAAAAAAAAGTGTGTATGTGTCTTATCGAATACATATAAAAACAAAGCCTTTATTCTAGTATAGTAGGTTATATACATATTATAGTTACTTTCAATGTTCATGGGTTTACCGTTTTCTTGTGTTTTTCAGTCACTGATCAAAATAAACTGAGTAAAATTTCAGGTAAGTTGCAACAGTTAGTAAATATTTGCTTTATATATTATTTGAATATCGTGTTGAGAAAATTACAATCAATAACGGTACGTTAATATTAATATTTTGTTATTTATTTCAAAGTTATTAATACAATTTTGAACAAAAATTAAAATGAACAAAAACAATTTAGATGAAAAACAACAAAGTTAGAATAATTTGCAAGTCATTTGATGTATGAGATTTCAAGTAAAAGGAACACTCCAGACCTTCTCTAGCGACAGTACAAAGTTCAATCCGAAGGCATAATGGATACAGATGAAAGAAATACGAATCCGTAAACTTAATTGATACAAAACCTTTGTCAATCACTTTGCTAAAATCAAGCATGATGACTGTTCTAATTGTTAAAGCACTTACAGAGGGCGGACATGATTCGTCACCGACTGGCGACCGAAGCTGTTGTGGCGCCAGGATTTACACGACGGATTTGTTAAAGGTGGGTGGGGGCCCGGGACTGACTGGGTGAAGCCGATGTTTTTGAAAGGCAGAGGGGAGTGTTTTCGACTGTACCGGAATTGGACGGAAAGGTCCGAGGAAAAAGGCTTGTTTAATTCGACACTCTTAATCTGTAAAAATTACATGAGTGTTTTGTGTTGACCTCCCCGATGGGGGAAGCTCTTTCCGACGGGGACAGTCTTTCCGAAGGCTTTACATAGTGATCAGACCTGCCATAATTATGTTTTTTGGCAAAATTTAGCATAATTTAGCATATTGTTGTCCTAAGAAGAAAACAAATCTTAAACTGGTCTCACAAATTGAAATTGGTCAGAATTGAAACCCAACAAATTGCATTCCAGATTAATTGAAAGGATTTCATCAAAAAATCTTTTAAATATCTATTATTATGCCTATCCCATCACATTGACCAAGGCATGAAAGCGCATTTCCGAGCATCTATAAAATAAACACTTTTCTGTGGAAGGCCCCTGATCCTCTCCAAATTACTCTACCACATCATCAAATCTGTTCTTTTTTTTGTTTTTATTTTGCAAAGGCCTTTGTCCTGCACCTCGAATACAGATACTTTCTGATCCTCTATCAAGTATATGCCTGAAAATTGTTTAAATGAACTTTACAAATGTGAAGAGCGAATATGATGTTGTGCCATGAAACAAGTGTTATTAAAAGTTTCGGATAAAAAGAAATTTTGAAGAATTTGTTGAAGCTTAATTTAGACTGTGATGGTGATGTGATGATGAGGAATTTCACTATATAAGAGTGTCAGTTCAGGGCATCTGGAGGTACTATTTCTCAAATGTTCGCACCTCAAGATGGTGGTGCTCAGATGAATGTAGACTCACGAATGCGCACCTCCCACACTCTACCTTTCTAAAAAGATCTTTGCCCTTGCTCTTTGGTCTCATTAATGATGGGCTTTATTTTAATGTCATTAGTTCTTCCATCACTCACTAAACTATTCCACCGCCTACCGTATGTCATCATCATCATCCTCTTAATCACCATTGCCATCCTGAGAATAATACGCATAGTGTAGTTCTTATATAGTCCCAAATCCATCTAATATAAGATGCTCAGGGCGCTTGATGTGTGGAATAAGAACTCGATCAACGACTTTATTCACCCCTAAGGGTCTCTTCGTGTCTGTGCTCCCCTGCAACCCGGTACCAGCAACTCTCGTTGTCCACCACGGAGCTGTCTGTTCCAGTACACCGGGATGTCCCCCTACTCGTCTCGAAGAACGTACTGTGCTCTTTAAAGTGCACACGAGCCATTCATTGTATACACTGGGCCTACGGTTTGTAGTCCTTATCCGAGAAGACTTTCTCTACCACCAGAAACATAGACGAGCGTGCCGTTCGAACCAGCGCTGATATTATGGCTGTAGCTTGCGGCGCCCCTGCTAACCACTCGGCCATTTGACTCGAATGCAGGATATTGCATCCCAGCTAGAACACACCTCTCAGTTGACATTATAAATGAAATTGCAGTAGAACCCCTATTATAGCGGGACACATTCGAGACCAAAAGTGTCCCCTTAATAGCCCTTAATAGAGATGTTCATAGGATAGGGTACTCCTGCTATCCCTCGCGCGTATAAAACGACGGACGTTTTAATCTCTTAGGGTTCGATGGGTCGCGTCAGACTGCTTGACATATAATTTGGGTCGTGGGCTAAAAAGGTTGCGGAAGGGGGCGTAAAGTATGCAATAATTATACTACTTATTCTGAAGGATAAATGTTTAGAAATGCTCGGACACACA
This sequence comes from Anneissia japonica, assembly GCF_011630105.1. Lineage (NCBI taxonomy): Eukaryota > Metazoa > Echinodermata > Crinoidea > Comatulida > Comatulidae > Anneissia > Anneissia japonica. The sequence goes on from NW_022723960.1 coordinate 41,902, forward strand.
GGTACTTCTCTATGTATTGTTTTAATGTTTGACTTCTTACAAACATTTCGTTCATATTCAATATGAATAAAGGCATAGATTATATAGCAAGCAGGTATATTATAAACACTAATTTTACGATATTCACATGATATGACGTACTGTTTAGGCTGTCTACCCAATTAAATATTGAATAGCTTTATTATATATAAAACGATCAAAATCAGATGTAAGTAAAAATAGCTTTCATTGATTTACAGACGATTCTACAAATATCCTTAGATGTTACCGAATGAATCATGCAAAAGAATACTGAAACGCTCACTGTCTGTTAATATGCAGGGATTTTTTTCTCATAAAAAAAAAAACAAACTTTAGTACTAGTAATTTGTTTCTGAGCATTCTGAGTATAGGGATTCAATATTAGCCTACTCCGTTTATTTTTATACTTTCGAAGACCATGCTGTAGGCCTACAAGAACGTATCTAATCTAGTACTACCATTTTTACACTGTCTTGACTACCAAGGCTTATTTAAGATATTTCGGCCTAATGACTCCATAGCGTTCATCGACGCAGCATAAAACTCGATACACCACTGACTCTGTTTCGCGGTCGAGAGGGGGAGCTATGCATACTCATGCATATCAGATCTGTTCTCCTAACTGACCTAAAATAGAACCCTCTATAATTTCTGCCGCAACTGTATGGGGAAAAAATACTGCGGCCCGTGGCGCAATTTCTTTTTACTTAGGATATTTTGGTAAAATAACTCACCTTATAGAACACATTTTGTGCATGTGCTATGCAAGTCTGTGTCAGCCTGATAATGATAAGCAGCTCTTACATCATCGCGATGGGACCTAGTTTTCAGACCTTGTATTGGCCTTGTATTCGAATCATGCAAAAAATAAAACAATGATTTAATTGACTTTGATTCTGAATTTTAATACATTTAGCCAGCATTTACTATCGAGAACACAAATTCGTGATGATAAACACTAGAGAGAAAGAGGTGGAAGAGTTTAGAGAAGCTGTTTTAGACTCGACTTCGCTTGATGTCGATACGATCAAATACTGATTTAGATAGGCCTACGATACATTGTTTGTAATTTATATGATGCCAGAACTTGGCGCGTATCACGTAAATGTATTGATCACATAAAAGTGATACAGGGCAAACATTTTTAATTATAAGTGTTTGTTTTTATAGGCCCAAAAAAATATCTATGCTGTTGCCTGCAACGCACGACATCCAGCTAACAATATTAGGCCTACTCTCAGCATTTATTTTGCGACGAGAATACATGGCAATTTAAAAGTTCTATTCACTCACCACCCACAATGCGTCAGTTATCTCACAAATGCGTTTTTCTGATGTTGCACTCAAACAGATATAACTATATGTAAAAAACATCATCATCATCATCATTATCATCATCATCTTCCTCATCATCATCATCCTCATGATGATGATCATCATGATGACTGTCCCTGTGCGACACCTCCGATACTTCTCTTAACGTTCACTTTCGTATGGTCCAGTTTGTTCTCCCTATTAAATCAGAGCATTTAACATCGCTAATAAGTCACCACCTCCCCGTAAACGACCACTACCACTTTTTGACTTTTGGTTTCGTTAAGCGGCCACCTTAAAAGTTAGTAACATATTTCGACAACCGACAATTAGACGCGGCGATGGTGCACAGTTAGCTCCGTCAAACTAATATTACAGGCTAGTTGTAATTCTAGAAAGTTACAAACTATAAAGGTAAAGGTAATTGTCACAAGCCAGGTTTCCCGTGTTACGTATTAATGCAAAGCAATTTATTATGAATCAGGACCAACCCCCCCGAACAACATACATCAACCCGCACGGCCCCGTGCTTAACTATAAACTCGACCCTAAATCAGCGAATCCTAGGTTAACCTCAAACGTCAAGTCTATCCCACATAAAACACATTAACTGAGATCAACCAAGCCCCCTCAAACCACACATATAACAGCCCCTCCCCCCCCACCAAAATTACCTTATCTACCAATCAATGGGTGAGAGCGACACCCCAAACTTTCGGTTGACTCAACGTCTCAACTCGCGCTTATGCACCTCGTTTCCAGCTTTTGTGTTAGGTCCGTTGCTTGTATAAAGCCACCGAAGTACAGTGTCTCTTCTCAAATCAGATAGACAGTAATTTCATTCAGTTTCCAAAATTCAAATTCAAATTACCAGAGGAGCCCTGAAATATACATCAATCACAGCATGACGTTTGCAGGTTATGCGTTAACAGTTATAATTACAGTAATAATAATAGTAACATTAATAATAATAATAATAATAATAATAATAATAATAATAGTAATAATAATGATAATAATAATAATAATAATAATAATAATAATGATAATAATAATAATAATAATAATAATAATAATAATAATAATAATAATAATAAATACTGATCATAATTAGTTAAGTATCAGCTAACACTAAAAACTAATATCTGAGCGAACAATACAACGTTTTATCAAAGATTACCTAGGGCTTATCGATTACAACATTCCAGTACAGTCATCATATGATAATCAATAAAAGGATAAACCAAACTATAAATCGATATACTAAGCAGAATCTATAATGAAATGTAATTAGCACACGATAACTTACAGTCTGCACTGGCTCCTCAAAAATACATAAACTCGGCTTTCTTAGCCCACTACCGTATCCGTCTAATTTCCAGCTATCGCAGTTCATAGGGCTATCGCCAATTAAATATATCCACTGTTTCTAAAACCTGGAGCTAACGCTCAAATACTATATGGATTATATATTTTCCTTGTACTATCGCACTCAAGACCCACTCTCATTGAGACTCTTCACGGATCTGCCCCTCCCAGAATTTCAGATTTCCCGGCAATCCGTATCATACGTTCATATGCAAATTAACAATTAATTGTCATACAAATTATCTACGTTACCCATCAAACCTAAACCCCCCTTACACAGAGATCCGTACACAATATCATTTCCGGTCAACACAGCGTCTGTGCTGTCATGACAACAGTATTATAATAGAGTGAAATTCCGCCCACTTGTGACACTACCCCATTCCTAAGAAAAAAAACCCCTTTTTTTCCATCAATAATAATATGTACACAGGAATTCTTTTCTTTGAGTAGCCAACTTAACATTATTTTGTAGTTTCTTACGACATACACTACACTTGTTTTGCCATAGGCCTATTCACCTGAGCAACGACTCAAAAAGTCAGCCCCAATATTATCTATACCTCTAATAGCTTTCACTACGTATCTATATGGTTGTAGAGCGAGAGACCATCTCATTACCCTACTGTTACAACTTTTAGCCTGAGAAATGTATGTGAGTGGAGTGTGATCAGTTTCCAAGACGAGTTCTCTCCCGTATAGGTAAACTTTAAATTTATCAATGTCCCACACCAGGGCTAAACACTCGCGCTCGATTGCAGAGTAAGCCCGCTGTCTTGGTAGAAGTTATTTGCTTGCAAAACACACTGGAAATTGTACATTGTCATGTACTTGCATAAGCACTGCGCCTATGCCTATGATGAGTCCGTACGCACAATATATATCTTGGTCGGATCGGGTATATGCAGTATGGGTGACGAAGCTATGAGATTCTTGAGTGTACTGAACGCACGCTCATGCGGCTCCCCCAAGTGACATGCTTTGCAGCCCTGCCTTTGGTTAAATCCGTTAACGGGCATGCGATCACAGCGAAATTAGCAATGAACCGCCTATAATAGCCCACGAACCCCAGGAAGGCCCTCACTTCCATTTTCGTCCTGGGTCTACTCACTCCCATTATAGCTTTTACTTTATCTGGCTGTGGTCGTACTAGTCCATCACCTATGACATGACCTAAACAATCTAATGTTTCTAAAACCCAGAAGCATCTAGTTGGTCGGGCAGTTAAACCAGCATTTCTAAGCTTAATCATAACATCTCTGAGTAACTTTAAGTGGTCTTCCCAAGTTTCTGAAAAAATAAGAATATCATCTATATAGTTAATGATATTATCCATTCCGTCTAACAACTTACGCATCATTCGAGTAAACACGGCGGGGGCGTTTACCATGCCGAATGGTAAGACGGAAAATTGATACAATCCGTCAGAAGTAACAAACGCTGTTTTTTCCCTATCTCCATGAGCGATGGTTATCTGCCAGTACCCTTTGGACAGGTCTATTTTGGAGAAATAACTACCACGGCCCACTTTGGACATTAGATCCTCAATGTTAGGAATAGGTTCGGGGTCAAACACAGTTACTGTACTTTGTTGAGTTTTTTAAAGTCTATGCAGAAACGGTTTGTTCCGTCTTTCTTACAGACTAACACAATTGGAGCGGCATATGGGGAGGTACTTGTTTCGATCACACCAAGTCTCTTCATTGTATCTATCTCTTTACGGATCGTGTCTCGGACGGCGTGTGGAACTGGATATAGTTTTGAACTAATGGGTGCATTCGTGGTTAGTGTCACTGTATACTCCATCAACTGTGTCCTCCCCGGCATATCTGTGAATACATCATTATATTCAGTTAATAATTGTTTTACCGATTCAAGTTCGTCCCCGTTTCTCTGATCGCTCACATGGACATCACCGACATATTCACTCTGCTTCAAAGGAGATAGTTGGAGAGCCGGAGTGTCGTCTTCCATATCGTCATCTGCTGCTTCTACTATACCTGTACATGCTAACGACAAGTAGTTAGAAATTGACATTGTACCCTCATTTATTTCTTGGCGTCTTAAATATCGTTTTAAGAGGTTAATATGGTACGTCTTTTCCTTACCCTCAACGTCTACCTTAGAAGTGGTTGGCGCATCGGTTGTGGTTTGGACTCCCAACCTCGAGGTCGGGGGTTCAAAACTCTCGCTGTGAAAGTCGCTTGTGTCCTTGGGCAAGGCACTTTATCTACGGTTGTCTCTCTCCTCCCAGGAGTAAAAGTGGGTACCTGGTAGGTTCAAACACAGCCTGCGCTGAATACAGCTGCAACATTATGAAATTCCCCTATCGGGCCTGAGTGTGTGTTCCATATGTGCTTGATCCAGTGATCCGGGGTAATAATGTTCAGCGCATAGAGAAGTTTGATATGCGCTATACAAGTATACAATAATAATAATAATACCTTATAATCATCCTTAGCTATCTTCTTGATGACTTTATGGGGCCCCTGTCACTGCATCAAAAGCTTGTTCTGGTTTGTTGGGAGTAGGATAAGAACTTCATCACCTACTGTAAGTTTTCTGTCACGACATCTTACGTCATAATATTTACGGTACCGTTTAGAAGCCTTACCTAACTCTTCCTGAGCCATTTTACAAGTATTTTTCAGCCGTTCTCGAAGATCAATTACGTAGTTGTAAGTTGTTTTCACCTCATCTTCATCGGAACTAGCTGTCCATAAATCTCTAAGTATGTCCATCGGTCCTCGTACTATGCGCCCGTAGATGAGTTCGAAGGGGGAAAACCGTGTGCTCTCCTGTGGGACCTCCCGATAGGCAAACAGTAGGGCTGGAAGATATCTATCCTAATCTAATACACATGCGACGCAACATCCGCTTCAATGTTCCGTTGAATCGCTCGACTAGTCCGTTACACATGGATGGTATGGTGTGGTTGTGAGTTGTTTCATCATGAGAAGACGACCAACTTCCTTCATAAGATCCGAGGTGAATTGTGTTCCCATGTCGGAGAGGATTTCGTCTGGTATGCCTATACGTGAAAACATTTGCAATAACGCCTCGGCAACTCTCTCCGTCTCAATTTTCTGCAAAGGAAGAGCTTCGGGGTACCTTGTCGCATAGTCGACGAGTGTGAGAATGTAACGATTACCTCGATCCGTCATTGGAGATATCGGCCCAACTAGATCAACTCCTACTCTTCGGAACGGGGTGTCTATCAGTGGCATCTGACCTAACGGTGCCCTGGTGATGCTCCCTTTTGACACAGTCCGCTGACAAACATCGCAGGATACACAGTACCGATGAACGTCCAAAAAAAACTTAGATAAAACTCTGTCAGTAGTACGTTTAGAACCCATATGCCCCGCCATCGAAGAGTCGTGGGCCACCCGAATAACATAGTTTCTAAATTTCTTGGGAACAACTAACTGTTTGTACATATGCCCATGGTCTACCCTAGGTGAACTAAACTCACGGTACAACAATCCATTTTGTATCTTGTATCGAACTTCCTTTTTTAGTTAATCGTATCTCACCTTCATCGGCTAACTTCAAAAACTTCTGTAGAGTTTCATCGTCCTTTTGAGCCTGCAACATTTCCTTACGGGATGCGGCTACATCACACATCAAAATATCCAAAACCCTCAACCCTTTAATTCCTGACAACCCTTTTCTTCTTTTGACCCCTGGTCTCTACAGACTGGCCTTCGTTTAAGTTTACCTTCTTTAGCTTGTCCTCTGACAGGCTAATATCAGACTTGATGGGCTCAGATTGTTCCCTCTTGCTTGAGTTAACATCTGGAGAGATTACTTTAACTGCTCTACTCACCGCATCGTCAATTCCGTCAGAGTGCAGACTATCTTCTCCGTCCCAATCTAGAACACAGGTTCGTGGGCCGGCCATGCTCCCTCAATGTTTCCGATGACGACATCATAAACAGGGTTCTCCATACACAGAGTGTTAACAGTTCCTGAAAAATAGGGTGTGTTTAGTCGAACTCGAGCTACAGGATACTTACGAACGGTACCATCCATCAATATGCAACCTTCGTCGATTCCCAGCATCTGGGAATCATCGACTAAGCTACGCCTAACAACTACTGTACTACAACCAGTATCACGCATCACGGTAACCAAGTCGTTCCCAATATACCCTTTGGTAACCGGCATAGTGTTGCCTACCGTACATGCTGCACTAACTATGGGCAACTTATGACCACACTTTAACGTCACGTCTGTACCTACGATATCGCAACAATTGCATATGCTTGATTTCGCCGGTTGACAAGCCAAACCGGTTTCTCTGGCTCCATCTCCATATCTTTGGTCACTAACAATTAAGTTTGCCCTTCTTTTAGTAATCGTTTGGGTAATATTCGGTTTCGAACGACAATCTCGTGCAATATGCCCTTGTCTCCCACACTCGTAACATCTGCGCTCTACCTTAAGCTGACTTAATCGCTCTTTACTTAATCGGGGTACTCCACTAGGGCTAGGAATGGGAGCATTGTTCAACCTGGGTTTACTATTCCCTCTATGGGGTTTATGTTCAGCAAAATATCGGTCGTTGTGCGCTTCCGCGTAACGGTCTGCTAAAGCTGCCATTTTCGCTAAGCTTTCAGACCCCCTCACCTTAAGGAAGAGAGATAACTCTTTACCGCACACCTTCATCGTTTGCTCTCTTATCATCATCTCAAATATACCGTCGTATGTTTTATTTACCCCTCCTAACTCGATCCACCTTGTCAAATAACCCGATATGCGATGTACAAACTTGGTGTAAGTTTCGGCATACTCCGGCCTAGCTGATCTAAACTTAATTCTAAAGCCTTCCTTACTCAACAGGTACCTATTTAGTAGGGTCTTTTTCACTTCCTTGTAATCCCTAGCACTATCACTAGGCATGCATGCGAACGCATCTAAAGCCCTACCGGTGAGTAACGCACTAAGAGAAGTGACCCAATCTTCCTCCCGCCATTTCATAGCTACTGCAAACCTTTCAAATCGTTTAAGATAAGCATCCAATTCGTCCCTACCACCATTAAAAGGAGGAAGTTTAGGTAACTTATGAGGAATATGCTGCGTTGCTACTAAGCCGCTCGCTTCAGCGCTTTCAAAACGCTGCTCTTGCTCTAACTCTTTTTGTTTTAACTCATATTCTTTCATTAATTTTTCATGCGCTCTACGATTATTACGCTTTTCATGTTCCTCAAAAAGCCGCTCACGCTCAGCATTCACTTTTTCACACTCGTTTATAAAATCTAAAAGTTTTTCCCCGTCAAGCCCCAATCCTCTACCGATTTCCATAATTATTTCCAACTCCATTTTTTCCAAATCCCCTCAATGAGCCTCGCTTGAACAAGTGTGGAGAATTCACCTTAACTGTCACGTTACCCTCACTACAACAATATTAAAATAAGACTTAATATAAATCAACAGATATAATTAGAATTGTTAACAAGTAATTAATGCTTACAATCAAGACGTGCACAGGCGAAGAATCCCCTACATGAGGTTCTTTCAACCTAAATATGTGTTTCCCGGACGAGCCCCCATTGTCACAAGCCAGGTTCCCCGTGTTATTCCCCCTTTAAACGGATCACGTCTAAATGAGCAAGTCACAAGGCAAACGTACGTATCAATGCAAAGAATTTATTATGAATCAGGACCAACCCCCCGAACAACATACATCAACCCGCACGGCGCAGTGCTTAACTAAAAACTCGACCCTAACTCAGCGAATCCTAGGTTAACCTCAAACGTCAAGTCTATCCCACATAAAACACATTAACTGAGATCAACCAACCCCCCTCAAACCACACATATAACAGCCCCTCTCCAAAATTACCTTATCTACCACTCAATGGGTGAGAGCGACACCCCCAACTGCAACCAACCCCTATTACCCAATGCCCCCAATGTTCATCACTTCTTCAAAAATAAATGTTTCAACGAAATATATATAAAGTACTTGCGGTTGACTCAACGTCTCAACTCGCGCTTATGCACCTCGTTTCCAGCTTTTGTGCCAGGTCCGTTGCTTGTATAAAGCCACCGAAGTACAGTGTCTCTTCTCCAATCAGACAGACGGTAATTTCAATTCAAATTAAAATTACCAGAGGAGCCCTGAAATACACATCAATCAGAGCATGACGTTTGCAGGTTATGCGTTAACAGTTATAATAACAGTAATAATAATAGTAACAGTAATAATAATAATAATAGTAATAATAATGATAATAATAATAATAGTAATAATGATGATAATAATGATAATAATAATAATAATAATAATAATAATAATAATAATAAGCACCTCGTTTCCAGCTTTTGTGCCAGGTCCGTTGCTTGTATAAAGCCACCGAAGTACAGTGTCTCTTCTCCAATCAGACATACAGTAATTTCAATTCAAATTAAAATTACCAGAGGAGCCCTGAAATACACATCAATCAGAGCATGACGTTTGCAGGTTATGCGTTAACAGTTATAATAACAGTAATAATAATAGTAACAGTAATAATAATAATAGTAATAATAATGATAATAATAATAATAGTAATAATAATGATAATAATAATAATAATAATAATAATAATAATAATAATAATAATAATAATAATAATAATAATAATACTGATCATAATTAGTTAAGTATCAGCTAACACTAAAAACTAATATCTGAGCGAACAATACAACGTTTTATCAAAGATTACCTAGGGCCTATCAATTACAACATTCCAATACAGTTTATCATATGATAATCAATAAAAGGATAAACGAAACTATAAATCGATATACTAAGCAGAATCTATAATGAAATGTAATTAGCACACGATAACTCACAGTCTGCACTGGCTCCTCAAAAATACATAAACTCGGTTTTCTTAGCCCACTACCGTATCCGTCTAATTTCCAGCTATCGCTGTTCATAGGGCTATCGCCAATTAAATATATCCACTGTTTCTAAAACCTGGAGCTAACGCTCAAATACTATATGGATTATATTTTTTCCTTGTGCTATCGCACTCAAGACCCACTCTCATTGAGACTCTTCCCGGATCTGCCCCTCCCTGAATTTCAGATTTCCCGGCAATCCGTATCATACGTTCATACGCAAATTAACAATTAATTGTCATACAAATTATCTACGTTACCCATCAAACCTAAACCCCCCTTACACAGAGATCAGGACACCCCTAAGGTTCACAATATCATTTCCTGTCAACACAGCGTCTGTGCTGTCATGATAACAGTATTATAATAGAGTAAAATTCCGCCCTCTTGTGACAGTAATGGTAGGATAACCCATAACTCGCAGCGTCATTGTGTTGAATTGCTTATGGGCGTGGTCCGTGCGGCCGTAAAGAGTAGCTACATGTTCACATCATTCAAAACGACATGGGATGAAATGAACCATAGCATCGGGTATTCCCCTACTCTTCCAAAAGATGCAATGGGTTCTTTAAAGTGCACAAGCCAGATGTGTACATTGGACTTCCATTTTAAGTCCTTATACGAGAAGACTTGGTTCTACCAACTGAACGATGGACAAGGAGCGATTGGAACCAGCGCCAATGCTGTAGTTGGCGGTACTCCTTCCTTACCTCTCGGCCACTCTCGAATCGCACAATAAATGAACTATGTCCCAAAGACATAAAAACATAGATATTCGATTTTTCGGTGCATCACATCAATAATGTAAACCTTAAGCAATTAAAACAGAGTTGGCTACTACATAATTGATGCTTTTTTCACATTTTAGAGAGGTTCTAATAAAAAGATTATGGCTGTAATCAAGAATACTGAGAATTGAATCGTTGCAATGCAGAGATGTTTTTCCTAACATAGGCCTGTTGAAATAAGCACACTGATGGTGTGAAAATGAAGTCTAAATTTAATATTGTCTCGACTAAAAGGTAGTCGAGGAAATAACTTTGTTATTCGGACCAAAGTCTGAAATATTGTGGTCAAAAACATTCTTTTGTTAAGTTTCAGCCGCTATATTGCTGAATATTCTTCGGCTGCAGTGGTAGGGGATACCCTGGGTTTTATTTTATTTCCCCCCCCCCCCCGAATACCCGAATATTACTTGTTTTTTTTTTGTGTGTACACTGGCTATATAGCACACGTGACTAATGACTCAAAATCTCTTCCAGAAAATGCTGTGTTATCGTTAACTGCATTTCAATCCTCCAGTGAAAACACAAATACCAATCACCAAATGAACGGATCTATGTGATGCAGCGCATGCCCAGTGGCACCAGTGTAGTCAAATGAGCTGAGCTGGTTAATAACCCCAGTATAAACATAATAATAATAATAATAATAATAATAATAATAATAATAATAATAATAATAATAATAATAATAATAATAATAATAATAATAATAATAATAATAATAATAATAATAATAATATTAATAATGCACTTTCTTTGTCAATAATATACATTTGAGGTCAGTTTTACGTTTCAACTTTTACAATCATTATCATCATCATCATCGCCATCATTATCATCATCATCACCACCACCACCACACTAGCATTATCATTATTGTTATTTAGCTAGTGAAATCTGATTTTTTTTTTAAAGCAGCAATAAACATTGATAAATTTCGGAAACTATTTGTTTTGGGGATTTTTTTGTCTAACCCGGCCTCATCTGTTAGTTATAATGTCATTATGAAATGAGTGTGTTGCATTATGTATAATGAATTTAAACGTGTATAAAGGAACAGCATGTTGAATGCGCATTACAGCATGTCATATTGTTACTTATTTTTATTTAATCCATATTTATTGAGGATTATACGTTCAGCTCACTAATAATGATCAACCAAAATACACATAACAGGACGTCAAATGCACATAACAGCATGTCGAATGCACTTTACAGAACATCGGAACATTGGTGGCACTATAGATTCAAAATATCACCTTCCAGATTTGGCAATAAACTCATGAATATTTATTAGTAGTTTCTTATTCTCGACAGAGCTGTTTTGATAGGTCCGGTTCGATGTCGAATTATGAAAATTGTAGGCTGTGGTACCGAGACCTATGACGATTAGTGCTCAAAAATGTTTACAAAAACGTAATGCAATAATTGTATATTATAAAGGTATTTTATACAAAAATAATTGTAATTGCAGTATTAAAGACTGAATTGTAACAATTTTACAGATTCTAAAAAAGAGACATTATAAAAGGCAAGAGAAAACTTTGAACAGACATTAAAACCATCAGGCATATTGACTACTATTGTATATTTTGGGAAAACATTTAAGCCGCTCCAAATCTCTTTCCTATTCTTCCTTCTTCCTTTATTCTTTCACAATTTGTGTCCATTCATACTTTTTATTCATATTTTTATACACTCACATAGTCACTAGTTTCTTACTATTGAAACTGCATTACGATTTTCGGAACTTTGTATACAACTTTACCATTATCCTAATTTCTAAGGCTATTGTATTTATCGCAGACAGCTTAGTATTCTTATTCTCTAAATCTATCTTATAGTAAGAGTCTTGTAAGTTGCTGAATTTTTAACACTGTTTAATATCACAACTGAATTTTGCGTGCTTATGCATCAGCAAATAAGTTAATAACATGATCAAAGTTAGCAATTTTGTCTGCTTCATCACGCTCAATACTAAGTAGTGCCAAAGCAGATAGTCTCGCTTGTCCCATCGTGGCTCTGAGCTATGGCAGGATGAGCTTTAGTCATATAGTCATTACAAAATCCAAAAAAAAAAACAAAAAAAAAAAACGGTCGAAATGGACTGAAAAGAAATCACAATCTATAAATTTGCTAATACAAACAACTACATTCAGATTTTTATATCAACTCGAAAATATTCGTGCCTGACAACATACATCAATTTCGTCGTAATTTTCTAAAAAGTGCTTATTTTTTTACTCTCATTCTCCCTTTTAAGCGCCCCCCAAACCCGGCGCCCGAGGCACGTGCCCTTGACCCCCTAACTACGCCTAACTCCGAGACAACTCCAAATTTTCAGGTCCCAAAAATTGTCTCGAATGGGAGGGCAAAGTGTAGGCATTTTGCATGCGTAGGGTTTCATTGGCAAGCTTTATAATGAAGTGTACAGTAGTTGAACACCACAGACTTGAAATACTTTTTTTAAAATTATAATTCTGTAATATGTATTTTAGAAATGAATAATGATTAGGCTATGATTAGAAAAGATAAACTGTATGTCAGCGTAAACCATATTTTTTTTTAAAGATTTTTACTCAGTCACGCGTAGTTGTACGAAATAAAATTTGTTGTTTACTGAGAATGTAAATGCTGAAGTACTGTATAGGTACAGATAGGCCTAATTACCAATACAAACAATGATAATAATTAAACAATGGTGACGATAATGATGATGATGATGTCTACGAATAATAAACATAGTTGATTTCAGTAAACCTGCAGTGGGACTTGTTGTCTATAAAATACAAACAATTTGATTATAACTTATGACTACAGCTAATTATAATGTACTAATGGTGTGTTCAGGATTTTGGATAAATTATCCGTGAAGCGACGATGACACTACAATTACCGTTTATTAATAAAGAAACTCAATGATAAAATTATTTTAACTTGAACATCAATAAAACTAAACATTTATTCGGATGCAAGACCACCTCATTATTATCATAATAATAACTATTATTATTTGTATTGCTATATTTATGTATGTATATCCTTAAGTTGATATGTAGGCTTAAACTTGTGATTATTATTATTACAATTACTACTACAACTAATTATTATTATTATTAGTAATACATACATATTATATTGGTGTGTCATCTCGTACACGTTGGTACAGTGTAAGCGTGAGTGACAATACATTCTCAACCAATAATTCCTACAGTATTTTGTAGATAATTATTACTTATTTTTAGATTTATTTGATGTTATTTTACGTAAGTACGTCTTGTTGGTGTTGCATCCATGTTGTCTATTCGCTCGAGCTTTGGATATCGCATAAACCCTCGATAGCAGCAGGAAATCTATGAATCATTATTGCTGACTCAGGGGAGGCGTTATATCGAATCTATAGTGCCACCATCCGTCACTGCCTCAAACGTCTTATTATTATATAATATGGTCGGTTGCTATAACTAAGTCTTCTAGTAAAATCTGGCTCGTGAGCACCTTAACAAGTTATGATTTCTGAGAACGACCTGTTCAGCTTACCATTATACAGGTGAACACTAAGGTCCCTCTAACATGAATATACCAGCATTTCAAATGAACGTAACAGCATGTCGAATAGACTACACATAACAGCATGTCAAATGCACATGGCGAGTGCACATAACAACATGTCGAATGCACACAACAGCATGTCAAATTCACAGGACAGATGCACAGGACAGTGTGAAATGTACGTAACAGCATGTCGAGTGCACATACCTTCATGACTAGTGCACATGACAGCATGTCAAACAATGTGTCGAATGCACATTAAGATCATGTCCAATGGTCATAACATATAGGAGGACAAGTGTACTAGTGTAGTAATGCCTGGCTCGTGTGTAATTTAAAGAAGCTATTATATTGCAATGCATATTTCGGAAGAGGTGGTTACCTCGATGCTATGGTTCATTTCAACCCCTGTCGTTGTGGAACGATGTGAACATGAAGAAACTAATAAGCGCCTCTTGGTCGGCTAAGTAGTCACGGACCTCGCTCATACGCAATTCACCACAAAGACGCTGAGAATTATGGATTATTTTCCTATCTTTACCTTTTACCTTTACCAATTCGTTTGATCCTGATTGTAGGCCTGACAGGTGTCTGTAGATATAGAACCTCTACGCATAGTGTAAAAATGTCTTAGTTTTAAGATATTCAGTAATTTTTGGAGTTGATTTTTTCTTTTAAATTTAATTTATTGCGTTATATCAATTAACAAACAAAAAATAAACAAACATAGGAAACTTACAGGAAACATACTAATAAAGAGATGTAAAAGGACGTGAACCACAGACGGTTGCTTTTTTTTTTTTTTTTTTAATCTAGAGGTTGGGTGTTTATCCCTCGCATTGAATTTTGCTTGAGTCATTGAACAAGGCAATTTTTGCTTGTCTTTATGCTGGTGCATAATTGGTTACACAGAAGTGACGGAACATAGGGGGTGATGCGTTACGGAGACTAATGTGTGACCGGAAATGGTCTCTAGTCAGTTGGTTGTTACAATGCGCCAGTGATGTTGGAGTAGGCCCTACAGCAACATGAACCTATTTATGTAATGCATGAATACAGTTCGGGGTTTGTCGGGTAGTGAAATGATTACAGTATTGTACATTTTAAGTGCACCAGTTACTCCATGCATAAGTGTAAGCTAAATTACTGTGATTAATTTGCAAAATATGGAGACAGTTATTTCGAAGTTCCCTCTTTGCAAGAGGGGATGCAAATGCTTTGTGAAAATGAGTACGCCGCGGTACTCATTTTCACAAAGGAATACACGCAGCTGGCTAGCTAACAATATGCAATTGTTACATGAAAACCTGGGAAGGATGGTACTTCACTGATGTACTGTGTAGCGGGGGAGTGTGAGGCTATTTATTAGTAAGACAATTATATATGTGATCACTTTCGAAAGAAATAAATTAAAATAAGAAAAACAAAATTCACTAAAAATAATTCAGTTGCAGACGTACCTTGTTTAAGTATTATCAGGGAACCGTGTAATTTCACTGTTCCCTGGTATTATACAATGCTAACAATGCGGCTCTTGTAGCCCTAGCAAGGCAAGGCATCCTATAAAGCAGTGGTGTTTACCCATAAAAAAGCACGCCGGGAAAGTTTTGCCTTACCAAGAAAAGGTGATAATCTTATGACGTATGCTTGTTAATTATATTGTGAGAGTGACGTCACTAAAAAAATAAAAATTTTCTGTTAACAAAAATATTAATAACTACATGGTTTGTGGGCGTAAGTTCCATAATACGAATTAAGGGTAGCAACATCTCCTTGCCATACAAATTACAGCTCCCACTGACGTCTCAGTCGAGAAATACGGGTAGCTGAAGTTTTTTTTTTTCCGGAAATCTGACTACAAAACCAAATCCAAGTTTCACGTAATAATAATAATACGGGTCTACCTGGACAAAACAGACATAATATAATTAGGTCTAATAGAAATGCAAAATATTGTTTGATAAATAGAATATAATCTTGCCTAAAATTTGAGTAATAGGCCTAAAGGAATGTACACAATATATATATTTAAAAAAAAAAAAAACAGTACCGCGTGATCAAAATAATATATGATTTCCTGCTGGCACCAATAAGCTATTCTAGCTCCACTGTAGCAACTACATTTTGCTCCACTTTGTGTGAGCGCATTAAGTCAGTTGTATGAAAGAGAGACGTGTCTGGGAATTAGATTGCGGCTATACCGTACAGGCATATGTCTGTCTTACGGTATGATGCTTCCTTCCATTGATATGAAGCGGTTACAAATTTGAATCTCGTTACAGGCACTTTAAATTGATTTAGAATTACACGTTTGTATTAGTGGCATGCAACCATGTGGACGATGCATACAAAAACATAGACATAATATTTTCATTTTTTTTTTTAATTATTTATTTTATTTAAAACATGTTTATACAGGATAGAATTTCATAAAAGATGTAACAGTCTGTTTTTCAAAATGGTTATTTTGTTTCAATCTTAATTAAAAGTTTAAGAGCAATACATTATAGCAACCAGATATATATTTTTTAAACGATCTATACACATATATACATAAGGTATACAATGAAACAAAGTAATATACAATATGAATTGCTGTAGTCAACTGAGTAGACAACTCTACAAAATACACGATAATTAGCCGAGAAACTCCTGACGACTCAGACGAAACAGTTAAAGGCGAAGGTGAAAGTGGCACGCAATTTGAAACGGCGAAAACTCTCAACTACCCACCAAATCAGCACATGATGCATCGTTAGAAGTCATCCAATAGTACAACTTCATGTGGAACTTAAAACAAAATTAAATAATTAGAATAAGTTTTACTTAAAATTAATAATCATTAGATAGTAAAATTAAATTTAAGTAATCATCTCTTAAAATTACAGTATGTCCTTCGATGGGGACATAAGTTTTTCTCTAAAATTGAATATTGTCTTTGATTACCACCAGCGGAGGACATGTATCTCCATACCAAAGTTACACGTGTAATTAGCCTAGTCGGCCAAATATATGCGTCAAGGTACATTTGAAGATTGGTGGTGCCGAGGGAGGGGGAACTCAGAGAACACTTATCCCTCCTCCTTCCGTCATCCGACGCCACGGCAAGGTCATCGGACTAAAAACTATTAGTTTGCCTATAAAAATAACGTTATTTCTATTGCCAATATCCTTTATCATTTTGGGTCGTATACGTCACAAAACTCTCCGCATGATCCCTGTCAGGGATATTTATTCCTGAACCCTGACCTAAGCCCTAGCGGATCTGCCTGTCCAACATGTCGGACTTCATGTCGGCTATTTTCTGAAGCCACCACTAATCTCAAACAAAGGCCATGAAAAAAAACCTAGTTACACCACAAATCACTGTACATCCAGGAATTTGGGTATGTGGTCGAAACCTTTCATGTGTGAACTTGAGGGAAGTTCATATTTAATTGATCAAACATATATGCACTTAAAACATAAACACCGGTATATACAATGTAAACAATAACTTCCTACACACAATAATCAGTAGAAATTATAACATTTAATTCAATAATATTGTCTTTCTTTTTTCAGATACTTGTTACAATAGGTGTGACGGTAGGTTACAATTTTTCATAAATAGTAAAATACATTGTTCTTATGTAATAAACGTTCAAACCTAGTATCATGCAATATCATCAACAGTTTCGGATGTTAATAGATTGATCTTAAATATACCATTCATATTACAACACATGCTCCGCTTTTAAGGCTAATTATAAAACTTACGAGATATTACTTGTGGGGTTTTCGGTAAAGGGTGTTTTGAGCTAAGCTGCTTGAATGAATATTTAAAGGAACTCAAGTATTTTTAATAATTCATTTCAATTGAACGTGTTTCATGCTGTTAACATTTTAAATTGTAATTTTTAGAATGTTGTAAATGTTATTAGCAACATAATTTGAAACTGTAAGTAATAATTTCCTACAAATATTTTCTGCAGATCAAAATGTAGTCTGATAAAGTAACAACATTTTGAAAAAAATAAATGCAATGATAGTAGTGAACAGGAACGATTGTATTTTTAGTACAGTATATTTGTTGTCATTTCTTTCAATGTGTATACAATTTTTTTTCTTTCTTTAGATAAATACCCGGTGTTCAACATAGACGGTTAGTTGCAACATTTCGTAAATGTTTACTTTTGTATTAAGACAATTGCCACTTGGATAGCCATTGAATAGTTAAAGAATAGTATACATAAACCTGACAGTCAAGTGTAACGACCTGTATAATATTAGGCTGTCACATTATTTTTATTGTTTGAAATCTAAATTATTTTGAGTGTTGTCAACAATGTTCAAAATATTCATCATATTCGGGGGTGGGCTGCCCCCGGGCCCCCGCTGGCGCCACCTCTGCTAGCAGATTAATTGAGTATTTAACTGATTGATTGATCGATTGATTGGTTGATTGATTTACTGATTGATTGACTAACAGACTGTTTATCTGTTAGACAGACTGATTGACTAATAAATCGACTGGCCTACTGACTGATAATAGGACTAAAGAATGATTGACTGACCGTGACTGATTGATTGATTGATTGATTGACTAATTAACTGATTGATTGATTGACTAATTAACTGATTGACAGACTACTTATTTGAATCCTGGTTCCGGAGTATTCTGACTTTTGCGTGAGGCTCTTAACAACATCCGGTCACCATCATGACCCAATAATTGTTTGTCTATTCTATAGCCTGGTTCACGTCGAACTTTATCTGGATATACCCGTCTTGAAACATGATACGATAATCCCCTAATTGCGTTCGATGCCAAGTTAGAGCCAGATAAACAGCCAGCCAGTTTCAGGCCGTCGACGTCACACGGTGGAAAGGCTTGTTTAATAAAACATCTACTGTATTTTACGAACCTCTAGTACCAAGTGGTATTCGTTCCAAAAAAAAATTGTAAACTACTGTAGAGAACGTGTGAGTTTCCACTGCCTAACCTAGCCGACCAGTACGAACCAACGACAGTGCAGCAGCGTGTTCTATCGCAATCTAAGTAGTAGATTCTCTAGGCCCTAGCTACATTTACCTTCGAAAAAAACGAATTATTTTAATCGCTAGCTAGCATTCTTCCATTTAACAAAATATTGTTTTAATTTTCATTAAAACGTATGTATACTTTATGGACCTTTCTGTCCTGTTTTGTAGTTTTTAGATCGCTCAATTGTGTTGTTTACATACACTTCGCGAAAATCTAGCTTCGCGGTGTCAAATAAGTTGCTGACTTCCACACACTTTATTATTTCGTCATCGTAAACATGTTCGCTCATTTTAACGACTGGCGTTGGTGGTAGTTCGTTGAAATTGAATTAATAGCGACTATTATCAGAAATGGAAAAAATTGAATTGCTAATAAATAAATACAACAAATCTGATTTTATTATTAAGAAAAATATACATTATCACTTTGAAAGACGTACGCAATCGGACTTTTTAACGTTATTACTTGGTCGATGATGCAAAGGGCAAAGGTCATTGGTAATATCGACTATTCGTAAAACGGACGTTTGCTGGGTTTTTACCCATAGTATTACAAATAATTTCTGAAAACCAGACTAATGAGACTACTTGGATGCTGTTGTTAGCATTGTTAAAGTACGTTGTTGCCAGCCAGAAGATGATAAAGTCAAAGTCAAAGTCAAAGTAAAACTTTATTCATCCTTCAACGAAGGAAACTGAATGCTCGCATAAAACTTTTAAAAACAATGTACAATCACATAAAAAAATATTCATAAAATTAACGTTTAAAATGTGCATTAAAAAGTTTAATCCCAGCAGGAATAAATGAACAGGAATAACGATTGGTGTGGACAATCGGAGGCCTCAGCCTAACACTTCGCTGAAAGACGACATATTGATGGAGTGGATGACATGCATCTCTAGAAACTCCATCAAACACCGTCTTCAGCTGTTTCATATAAACTGACTCCACCGACTGTTGATCCACACCAATCATCGTTCCTGCTCTCCTGATCAGACGATCAATCCTGTTCCTATCTCTATCTCTCTGAGTGACGTTGCCACCCCAGCAAACGAGGCAGTAGACCCAAACACCACAAATCACAGAATTATAAAAAAGTTCTAAAATTTTGTTACACACATTGAATTTATACATCTGTCTCATACAATACATTCTAGAGTTTAGTTTCTTTATCGATCATCCCATGTAAGCGAATCATTGAATACAACTCCAAGGTATTTATATTTATCTACGCGATCAATTTCTTTATTTTTTATGAAAATCTTACTAAAATCACTCGTCCTTTTCCTGAAGTCAATAATCATCTCCTTTGTTTTAGATGTGTTCAATTCTAGATAATTGTCGTCGCAATAATTTAAAAACCTTTTAATCTCCTGAACATAGTCGGTATCATCGTCATTATTTATAAGTCCAAGCATAGCTGTATCGTCAGCAAATTTAATAACAGGGCACATACAATGTGCTGATCTATAGTCAGCCGTGTAAAGGCTAAATAAAAAGGGGGCAAGTACAAGTACAGTTCCCTGATGAGCGCCCGTATTGGACCTAATTGTATTTGACTTTACGCCTTTACCTAACTTTACGAACTGAGAACGATTAATCAAGAAATCAAAAACTAAGGAGATTAAGGGAAAAGGAATATTCATGCGAACTAATTTGTCAAATAAAAGATGAGGTTGAATTGTATTAAATGCAGATGAAAAATCATAATACATAATTCGAGCACAATTTCCATGACTTGTCCGGTCTAAGTGAGAATATAAATATTGTAGCTTAAATAAAATTGCATCCGTGGTACTTCTTGTGCTCTTGTAAGGGAATTGTAATGGGTCAACGTAATCAGTAACTAAGGGGGCCAGATTCTTAAGAAGTATTCTTTCGCAAACTTTCATGGCTACCGAAGTTAGCGCTACTGGCCTAAGATCATTCATCTCACTAACTGCACGTTTTGGCACAGGTACAATGCATGATTTTTTCCAAGAATCTGGAAACCTATTAACCGAAAAGCATAAATTATAAAGATAAGAAAAAACATTAGACAACTGATCTGCACATAATTTTAAAACTAAGGGCATTATTCTGTCTGGACCGGCAGCTTTTGACGAGTTTTGTCGTTAAAAAAGATTACGCACTTCGTCTTCATCTGTCCTAATGACAAAGTCAGACTGCGTCATATTATTAAGCAACTCAAGACGTTCATGTATTTCTGTTTTAAAATCAAACTTATCGAAGCGATTAAAGAACAGGTTGATATCATTTGAATATGCATGAGTTGAGTTTGGGAGTTTCCCTGATTGGTGATAATTTTCACAATAGCCGCTCATAAGACGCATACCTTTCCAGACATGTTTCATTTTATTTTCAGTAAAACATTGTTCAATTTTCCTTTTATAATCCGAGCCGACTTTACCGTTAAGCAAGTTAATTTACCGTTATTCTAGTAAAGTTAAGTCACTTAACTTAAAAGTGACTTTAATTCCTTTATCTAGCTATAATTGAGTGGTTCACGTCGAACTTTTAACTAGTTAAGTGGATATATATCTAGATAAAAGTTCGACGTGAACCAGGCTTATATGTCTAGAAATCAAATTAAATATTGATAAAATCATTATGATGCAAATCATAACTTGATATTGTATTTTATAACGTATTAAATAATGTACCGGTATATGATGTAGGCCTATACAATTGTTATGTTTTTCTTTCTATTACAGATTGTTATTATTATCATTGTGAAGGTTAGTTGCAGCTCAGTGTGTTGCTTATGTTTGTACACATTGTAAGTAGGCGACGACGGACCCCAGTGCAAGATAATCGCAGGACCCTCTGATGTGAAGCGTCAACCGAGTTCCATAGACTCGATTTACGGTTGAGTAGCCTCGGGGCCACAAACCGCTTTTAGTTCATGGGAAAAGCACCATAGGAGCCTAAGAGGAGAAGCCCGTGAAAGATTAAAAGATTCATTTTGTCACAAGCCGTATTTGAATGTATCTAATTGGGCATTCTTAGTTACTTATTAACGTTTCCAGAAAATTTATATTATGATCTGAATTGCTTTACTATTTACCCTTTCTCTTGTAGGCCTAATCACTGGGAGATCCAGCATGTATTTGCCGGGGTGTCGTGAGATTGGCATTAAATGACTTATTGGCTGTAGGGGACCCTGATCTAAATTACTTTTATCATTCTTTTTCTTATAAAAGCAAATAGGTATAGGATTTTTTTGTAAATTATTTTATTAATAATAGACATTTTCAGGCCTATTATTGATCAGGCCGCGCCCCTATTAGCTTCGGACGCTAAGTGTGATTAGCTTAGCACTGGTCGCACTGCTCATACAATACACCACTAAAAATAATAGTGGAACAAACTTAATACTGTAGTAATATAAAATAGTTTTTCATAATGATATTTTATAATAATTTTCTTTAATTCCATAAAAGAAAACGCCAAATTGACAAGTTTCAATCTGGGAATTCTTGATAAAGGTTGTTTTTAAGAGCTTGAATGAATACTAAAACAGAACTCTAGTATTTTAAATAAATAATTGATTTGAATTGAACGTGTTTCATGCTATTTACATTGTATAAAACAATTGTATGTTTTATGAGATACAAATAACTTAAATAAAATAAAGGCAATCTGTGAAATTGTAATCATCATTTTTAAAATGTTGTCAATATTGTTGGCAACATAATTTGTAAATGTAAATAATAATTCCCTACAAATAATTTCTGCATATCAAAATGCAGTCCGATAAAGTAGCAAAATTTTGAAAAAAAAATGCAATGATAATATTGAAAAGGAACTATTGTATTTTAGTACAGTATATTTTTTGTAATTTCTTTCAATGTGCATAATGTTTTTCTCTTTCTTAAGCTAAATACCAGGTGGTCGACAGGTTTGGTTAGTTGCAACACTGGGAATTAAAAAATTACCCACACATAATTCTTATAATAATTTTTTTTTTGTCTTTTGTGGGTGTTTCCCACCTTTATTGTCATTCCAATGTATATACACAATTCTTATTTATATACATGCTCAATATCTTACAAATTTGATATAGCACTCATGCTTATATACAATTAAAATGACTGATAAAATTAATTAGATCAATTCCATCAAGCATTTGATTTTAATCATTGCTTTCACTTGAATATATATATATATATTTTTTTTTTCTGTAACATATACATTTTTGAAAAGTCTTGTTTAATCTCTTCCACTTATATATATGTATATATATATATATATATATACATATATATATATATACATACACACATACACACATACATACACACATACATACATACATACACACATTATATACATATATATATATACACACACACATACACCCCCACACCCCACATACACACACACATACATAATATACACATACATATATATATATTTTCATTTTCATTGTACATAATTCCTTTCCATTACTATATCCTAATTATGTTTACACCATTTCTTAGTATTTTTTCTAGAAGAGAAAACATTTGTACTACAAATACAAAATAAATTATTTTTTATTTATTTATTTATTTTTTATTTATTTTTTATATATATTTTTAAATTTTTTTTGCTTATAGCCTTTAATTAGGCCAATAATTAATAAAGTTACACATATTTGGTATTTGTAATAAATGGTTTTACTAGTGTCATTTCTACAAATATACTATTTGATCAATGTTCATTATTACATTTTCTTATGTTATTACAATAGTATTTTGTATTTTTTCCCATTTTCTTTCACCATTTTCTTTGTCATTATACATCTCAATTTTAATTTTCAATAGGATATCGCACTTAAAGGAGCTCCACAGTGATATAAAACCTGTTTTATTCAACTCTGACAAAATTTTCCCTTTATAAATTGCAAATGCTGCAGATGTATATATTAAATCTTCTAATACACATCCAGTTCCAAGAATAAGTTTTTTAAATGATATATCATCATTTGTAATACACCTTAAGACACTACTTACTTTCCTCCAAAATGTTTGTATATGCGAACAACAAAAAAGCAAATGGTTTTCATCTTCAGGAACTCCACATTTACTACACATTTCGGATTCCTTGATTTTCCATATGTAAAGCCTTTTGTTTGTAGGCAATATTCGATTTAAAATTTTGTAATTGAATTGTGCTAGCTTTTTGTCCTTCATTTTACATACTTTATGTAACCAGCACGTTTTCCAGTCGATGTTGTTGTTATTGAAGTATTTTTCCCATTTATTTTGTCCATTAGGTGTAACAAACATTTCATTTACAAAGCACGAATATATTTTTTTGTGTTAATACTTTGTACTAATATTAGGTTTTTCTTTAATTTCAAAATTAATAGCAGTTTTAATTACATATTTCCATTGATCAGGTATGGCCTTAAGTATGCACAAATATTCGTTTAGCCAATTTGACTTATATTTCAATTTTGCCAACAAGTTATTGAGTTTTTGAGTATCAGTAAAATTCAAACATGTCATGTTAAACATTACTTTTACCGTGCCTACTTTCTGAAAAAAGTATTCTGGGATAATTTTCCACTTTGCTTCGTCATAGTTTAGAAGTCGTTTTACCCACGCGACATTTAATGCCTTAATATGTAAACCAAACTCTGGCATTTTAATGCCACCTTTACTTACATCACCAATTACGTTTTTCTTTTTATTTTTTCACCTTTATAATTCCAAATAAAATCATGTATTAAACGTGTAACTTTTGTAATGACATACTTTGGTACGTTTATAACATTTGCAATATATGTAAGCTGTCTCTTATACACATCTAGATGTGTATAATGCCAGTGCAAGGCTCTTTAAAATTATAACTTTTCCAAACAGTGAAAGATTTCTTAAACGCCATAATTTTAGAGTTCTCTCAAGCTCTAACACTTTTTCATCCCAATTTTCGGCACTACATAAATCTGAATTGTATCCTACATAGATTCCTAAAATTTTAACCGGCTTTTTCACCCAACACATATCAAGTGGTTCACCCATTCTATCTTTCCACTTACCAATCCAAAAGGCTTTTGTTTTTTGTCTATTTAGTGTCATTCCTGATACTTTACAAAAGGATTCAATAATATTGAGAGCTACTTGAAGACTATTTTCGTCTCCAACATACAAAACAGTATCGTCTGCCTTGACTAATTCTGGCTTCTATATTAATTGATTCATTAGGCAAATCAATCCCCTTGTAAACAACGTTACCTCTCACATTTGAGGCCATAACCTCGACCACAAGTATAAATAAAAGTGCTGATAATGGGCAGCCTTGTCGTATGCCTCTCTCCATGCTAAAATTTTCTGAAACCCATCCGTTATTAATTGAAACACATTCGACATTTTTATATAACACTTCAACCCATTTACAAAAAGAATTTCCAAAGTTAAACTTTTTTAATACAGAAAACATAAAATCTCTATTAACTGAATCAAAAGCTTTTTTAAAGTCTAAGATCACCATCGCCCCTTCAATATCATGTCGTTCGGTATAGTACAGCAAATCTTCTATTAAACGGATATTCTCTCCAGCCAGACGCCCTTTTATGTATCCCTTTTGATCTGAGTTTACTAGTGATTTAATAACACCCTTTCACTGCACAAATATGGCATTGATAAAATAAAGTTATTACTACCTATTTGGTATGAATGGACTAACCATATCAACAAGTCATTTACGAATGCTATATACTTTAATAAATATTGTTTATACATTTTAAATATCGTTTTTATTATTCATTTCATAATAATACATAGGACTACATAATTAACAAAGGTAGAAGAACAATAGTAACAGAAATAATAATTAAGTCACTCAGACATACAAGGAAGCGCAGTAAGAGAACAATGGCAATACTGTAGGCCTAAACAGAATCTAACCAACAAAAATGTAAACCCGTCCATGATTTAAATCATTTCATCATATTGCTAATTCCATCTTTAAAAATCCAAAACCGACCCACCCTTCCAGCGTTGCCCCATCTCTACCTCGAAAGTCCCGCATACCGTCATCTGTCAGCCGACGATGCCCGAGTCATCTATATGACTAGCTGGTCGTGAGAGTACCATCTACAGATGACACCAATGTATAGCATCGTCAGTCGACACTACTGGCATCACAGCATTTTTTTTTTTTTGTAGAATTGTGAAGCAAAATCTCATTTATAATCATCCTTATAGAACATATTTGCGCATGCCCTATTTTCGAGTCTACGACGTGTCAGCTTGATAATGATCACGAAAGGAAATTACATCCAATGGTGCCACCACTGTCTGCTTTAGGGTAGTGGCGGCGCTACGCGGGGGATGGCTAGGGTGGGCTACAGCCCACCACCTCCGCCCCCCAAGGGGAGGTCTTCACCGTCGGAGAGAAAACCATAATTCGTCGGATAGAATAAAAAGGTATATGTATTTTTTTACATATTAATTGACTCCAAAATCCATTAAATCCGTAAGTTTTTGAAACCCCTAAATTGTCACCTCCCCCCCCCCCCGTCGGGGAAATCCTGGCGCAGCCACTGCTTTACGGTAGGTGAAGTTTTACGCGAAGGATTCACCCATCAAGATGGTGGTGGTGTAGCCATGTACGTTTATAATAATCTCCAATTTTCTACTAGACATAACCTCCGTCTTAACCCCGCTAACTGTGAATCAATTACAAGACCCCATTGCAAAAGCATTGTCGTCGGAACCGTGTATAGATCCCCTCCCTTGACTCTTTTCAATTTACTAATGAACTTGTCCTCTCTAAATTATCAAGAGAAAACAAATTGTCTACATTATGGGAGACCACAATATTTATATTCTGCAGCATGGTCAGATAACGGTGCCCGCTGATTGGTTAACTGCTTTTTTGGCAATCATTATCTACCCTGCATCCAAAGATCATCTCGTATCACGAAAAACTCAGCTACCTTATCAGATAATATCATTACTAATCAATTTGACATTCCTAATCTGAGCGGATTAATTTATAGCGACATACCTGATCATCTCCCTGTTTTTAATATTTCGTATTTTTCACGTGCTGTAAGTAGCTCAAATAAGGAAGAGTTTTAAATTTAGAAAAATTAATTCCACTACCTTAGAAAATTTCCGTCTTGATGTGTGCACACAACAGTGGTCTGAAGTTATAAGTATTCAGGACCCTGATACAGCATATTCTACTTTTGTAACTACATTAAAGAAAATTGACGATAACATTTTCCTCTAAAAAAATTCCCCCAAAAAGCATAGTAAGATTAAACCATGTATGTCCGACGGTTTGCTTAAATCGACCAAGTATAAATAGAAATTATATGCTAAATTTCTCCATTGCCCCTCTATTTAAAACGAAAGAGCTTACAAATAATTCTGCAATAAATTAAAATATATTATTAAAAAAAAAAAAAAAAAATTCCAAAATACATTTTATAAAATACAGTCACAAAAATGTCGGGGAGGGGGCAGGCCATGCAGAAACAAACGCATGTAAAAACGAATGGCTTAAAAACTTGTAAGATAGCTGAAGTGTTGTTAGTGAATACGGTACACATTGTGAAATGGCGGCCATGTATTCTGGTTGCAAAATTATTGTTGAGAAATCTATGACGTGCGTTTGAGGAAACAACATTTTTTTTAATGTTTGCTCTCTAACAATGTTCTGTGATCAATATTCACATGATATGCAACTAAGTGTTGGCATAATGTGATATAATCGTATTTAATCGTTATTCGTATCATCTACATTGAGCGAAGTCTAAGCCAACGCAGTGGAGTTTCATTAATATTACTTTAATTGAACAACTATTTAGTATTTTAAACCTGCAGACAGATAGTCAATATAAATCATTGTATTAAAATTCAGAATCTAATAATATATCACTTGTTTTGCTTTTTTTTGCTTTTACATTGATTCAAATACAAGGCCCATAAGAGGGCTGAATTCCAAAATCATAATTAATGCGTCAATGGAGTGTCGCGTGTCGTTCTATCAAAATCGAACACCAGGCACTAGGTACTACCGCGATGTAAAGAGCAGCTGATCAGATCAGGCTGACACTACACAGACTTGGAATAGCGTATGCGCAAACTATGTTTTAGGCTGAGTATGAATAATTCATAATATTTTACTTCATCATCTTACGTCAAAACAAAAATTTACGGCCTGAGAAAGAAGCGGAAGCGGAAGCGATACGCCACCAACAAAGCAAGCCGAATCCGGACTTCCACATTATGATTTTAATAGATCATTAACAACAAACTTCAATAATTATAATGTTTTATTATAACTTTACTAAAAAAAAAAAAAATAGAAAAAGACGCCATTACATGTACATCTTATTCAATTATAAATGTATTAGCACTTTAGTGGAGATGTGCGCTTAATAAATCTTATTATTATTATTATTATTATTATTATTATTATTATTATTATTATTATTATTATTATTATTATTATAATTAAATTTTTCGAAATTTCCATTTCTTATTCGAGTTTTTTCAAAATATTTTAACTACACGCTATGCTCTTTTTCATCATATAAATCTGTGTTAATGGTGGTAACATTACCAGGCCCCTACTGTCCATTTATAAATGCCCTGTTTAGTCCAATATAAGCAACACTTAGTGGAGCAAATATTAATTAGTAGTACACAATCCAAATATTAATTTTTTAATTGTCTTCATTTTTTTTTACTTTCAATTGTATGTTTACTGTCAAACCAAATAATAAATTATAGTTCTTCAAATAGCAAGGGATAATAATCACTCTCTTATTTGGCGATCCCTCACACAAGACAATTTACTATATATATGGTATATATTTACTATATATATATATATATATATATATGGTATACATATATATATATATATATATATATATATATATATACATATATATCGTCAAATGTACATATACAGTGTTTATATAAGGACATGATGGAACATCGTAGGCTACCCTGTAGCTTTTCAACGAATGAAGTCCTACAAAAGTCATTGTGTAATAAAAGGTCTCCGACGGGATTCGAACCTGCGACCTCTCGCTGACAAGGCGAGCGTCATAACCACTATATTTATATTATATTTATTCAACAGCTAACTCCCTTCAATATCATATATAATATACGACAGTATTTCTAGCAGTATTGCCAGATTTATCTGGCCGAACGTCCTCTTGAGGCGTAGCATTGTGTAATACAATGTTCTCGACGGTTATTTGGACTTGTTCAACCATGAAGTTATGTTATGTTATGCTAGTGGTTATGACGCCCGCCTTGTCAGCGAGAGGTCGCAGGTTCGAATCTCGTAGGAGGCATTTTATTACACAATGACTTTTATAGGACTTCATTCGTTGAAAAGCTACAGGGTAGCCTACGATGTTCCATCATGTCCTTATATAACACTGTATATGTACCTTTGACGATTTATATTATATTTATTCAACAGTGTTAACGGCTAACTCCCTTCAATATTATATATATATATATATATATATATATATATATGGGTTTGTGTGTGTGTGTCGGTGTGTGTGTGTGTGTGAATTGCGGCCATAGATGTACATAAGTCTTGGTCGTGAACAAATATCCTGTAACACAGACAGGAATTGAACCATCATGGATCCTTTGATTGGAGGGTAAGCATTTTAACCACCAAACTACAACTCCATTCTAGTTTAAGGGTTTTCGAGACTATAGTCTATTTTTAAATTGCGGTTAATATTTTTAAAATTTAATCGTGCTAACCTAAATGACCAAATAAACGCCGCGGTGCTTGTAAAGTTTTAAAGCCTTCACTGCTGCGTTTATTTGAGAGCGGCGCTTATTAGGGTGTGTTAAGTTCGTACCATTTTTGTAGTTAGGCCTTTCTGAATTGTTGCATCGGGAGTATATTTAATTTTGTAAGAAATCGGATGTTTAATGGTTCTTGATAATACGAAACATGTGAAAGCGCGTTTCGACGATCGTTTTCTAATAAATACCAAGGTACTTATTCGTTCAAAAGCCTGCTTTGCGAAAAAACAAAATGGCAAGATTTTGTATTGCACTTTGAACATTTCACAGTAAATTTACCAGTTACAGTAATTTGCCACTTAAATAAAAGTACTTATGATCATTAATTTTATGAATTTCTTAGTACAGTATAAAATCAGCGTTGTTTTTCTGTTTTTCTTTTCCAGATTGTTACAATGGGTGTGACGGTTAGTTCAATTAGTTCTTAATCATTGGCTTTAAATGTGTAAATTAATGTATTGAGAACGGTTTGGTTCCCAACATCGAGGTCGGGGTTTAAATCCCTTACTGCTGTGCATTTCGCTGGTAGCTTTGAGCAAGGCACTTTGTCTTCGTTGCTTCTCTCCACCCAGGAGTATAAATGGGTACCTGGTGTGGGGTTGCCTGACTGTGCCAATATAGCAGCAACACTTTAGCATGTTGACCCAATGGCCAAGGAAAAACTTACTGCGCTTCGTGAAAGGCTGTGCAGTAATGAAAGGCAATTACTATTAATGACTAAATTAGATTAGATAATGAAAATGTTATGAATTTTAAAGTTACTTATAGTTAGTTATTCATTTATTAAAAACATGCAAAATACACGAAATATGCTAGTCATGTTACAACACCAGCTCATCGTTTAAGTGTCATTAGATCTCTCTATATCTAGAAAACACATAGTACTGTCAACATAAACGAGGTAGGCCTAATACATGCAACAAATGTTTCCTACGTTTTATTTATAAACGTGCAACAATTGTTTTCTACATTTTATTTATAAACCCAATGTCTTAGGCTGGTTCAGTGCGGCCACAAATATTATGCCTGTTGGATATGAAAACAATAACAAACTGCAAACATGCTATGAAAGAAAAGAGGTTTTCGATATTAATCTCTCCCAGGGAACAATTAATCTCTCCTGTTGAATAACAATGGGGCCGAGACCATGTGGCTTCATGAGACTAAGGGCCCTTTTGGGTTCCGCGGTCGTCAATTCAATAGTGGTATTTTAGATGTACTCGTTATTTTTTTTTTATTCATGTTTGTCATTGTATTCTGAAATGTTGAATGTTTTGTAACTACGAAATAAATCGATGGAGGAAATCGAGAATTTTGAAATAGATGGGTGGTGGTGGGGGGGAGGGGGGTGGTGTGGCAGTGAGTGACTTTTACATATAGAGGGTATATACCACCTCAGCTCCACTATGGTTCGGACTGACGTAAGAAAATATATCAACAAACCCTTTTGGGACAGGGTACTAGATTGAGGACACTATGGCTAGGGCCCGGACATTCGGGCCACCTAGGGGCTGGGGGCCCTGTGAACCGCCGTAAAGAGAGTCACTGAATATTCTAAATGTGCTTAATCCTCTGCTTTTAAAACGAGCTTGGAGCTAATGTGTTGTATAATAAGTGTCTTTGTTTATTTTATTTTATTTTATTTATTTTATTTTTTTTGCAATTATTCCCACTGGCATGTAGCTACACTGAGCATTTTAAACGTTTTTTACCAACAACTCATATGTGGACCTTCCACCCATGTAATAGATTAACTTTTGTTCACGGTATTTTACCTAACATTTTAAATCAAACGAATAATTGATGTATTGAATATTCAATTGATCAATAGATTGTTTGATTGATTGGTTGGTTGATGGATTGGTCGATTGATTTATTCATTGAGTTGATTTTAAATAATCGAATGATTCAGTGGTTGATTGATTAATTTATTTATCGTAAATAATTGATTGACTCATAGCTGACAAATGTGTATGCTTCTTTTCATGGTCTGCTTTTGACAAGTTGTTGGTCAGTAACGTCTGGGAATTCCTTTTTCCGGAGTAAACCATATCACACCATACCCCATCACCGCCAAGTAGCTTAGTAACATTTACTGCAAATAAAAATACATATCATGTGCTATCACCCTATAAAATTTAAATCGTAACTGACATTTTATTAATTTTCTTTAATTGCAAATGTTGTTCAGTTATGTAATAAATTAAATATCATCCTTCTGTTTCTCTTTACCAGAATGTTACAAAAGGTGTGGTGAAGGTTAGTTGTATTTTTTGCTTAAAATAAATGGAGAGATATATTGATTGCCACTTATTTGATAGTTAATAATACCTAGACAGTGTTATAGGATCATTAAAAGTTCGGAATTTTATATTTAGAAAGATGGCTGTCATGTTAAAAAGTGTACATTTTAAGGCAATCTGAAAAATCTCAGTATCTTGAAACTGCTTTTTTATAGTGCTGTCATAATCCGGGAATGCAGTGTAATAAATAACAATAACTTGTTACACACATATTTTGAATTATTAATATATTTTCTGTTCTTTTTCAGGTTGTAAGATCAGGTGTATTGGTTAGTTGAATTCCCTTATTTTTAGCTACAAAATGCCAAAATCTTTATTGGGAATAAAAAGTGATTGCTACCTACTTGATAATTGATTAAACATTGGACAGTATCATTGCACACAGCTGTATTAAGGCAATATGCAATTTTCAATTTGGGCCTATTTATAATTATTTCGCAAGTAGGCCTATACATTGTTAAAGTGTTGTAAATTTGTTAAAAAAATAAATTAATTAAAGCATAATTTTTAGCAAAAATTTTTTTTTTATTTTCGTAAACTTTATTTATGAACACAGAACATCTAACTAGTCCTTTTCAATGCGGCCACAAAAATTAGGCCGTTGGATAAAAACAATTGGCCTAATCAACTGCAAAATGGTAGAAAATGAAATAGATTTCAAGGGAGGTATTTCCTCTAATGCAGGGCGATTGTAAATTATTATAATGTGAATTTAAAAACATTTCCTAATACTTTTAAATAATTTCACTCTTGTTCATTATGTCCAATTACAATAAGTGTGTCGAGTGAAATTACATTGAGCGCTATTTGATTATATTTTTTGAAACACCACCATCTACAGCTTTGTTCGGATTTCTGTTTATTGCAATAAAGCAGTAACTTGGTATTATAGTAGGATTACAGTACATATTTGTTGTAGTTTAATTTATATTCTTTATTCCTTTGTTTTAGATGTATTCATTTCCCGAGAGCTTCAAGGTTTGTTGAAATGTCAGTTTTGTTCGTTTAGATTTAAGCTTGAGTATTAAATTGATATGTACAATTACACTATTTGATCTTCGATCAATCGTAGACAGCATTATTGCATGATATATCGTTATGAATACTGTACATAAGTTTAACTTTAGGTGTAACAAACTTGTAAAGATGTTTGTAGAATCCTTTTCTTGGTGGAGAAACTCCCTGCTGGCAAGTCGCTCATTTCATCAGCCCTAATAATCACGTGGGGGTACTGTTGACGGTGCTACTGAGACACGGCACCGTCAGAGGGTGCTCAGTAACATGTTGTAAATTGTTCGAAGTTGGTACCGCTGTCTCTGTTCATGGTGTTCCTGTTTCGATATGGGTCGCCTCCTAGATTCCTCTTCCCAACCATGGTTGATCCTAAACACTGGCGTAACATCCGTGAGCTGGTCTGGTATTTAGATTACGATATTTTAGTTATGCTTTACAGTTCTTTTATTTATCCAATTTTAACATGATGGTATAAAAGTCTGGAGAAGTACATTTGAATCCTTTTTAAAGCTTATTTTTATGTTTAATTTTTTTTTTTTTAAAGATTTTAAGGCACATTTTTCCCATTTGTTTTATGAACTTAGAATTTAGATATTTATAAGCTGCATAGATTACACGTTGTTAAATTTATTTCTGATATTTATCATAACCAAATCATAATTTAAGTGATTACTTTTTAACTGTTGATCAGCCTCATAGTGCCAGATTTAACAACCTGTTTAATTTAGCTATTCCACAACCTTGTGTTTTCTCAGAAAAGCTTCGTATTGGTTTTGATAGGGCAACATTTTGGAATGAAATTTCTGTTGACATTCGCAGTATTAGTTATCGAAATTGCTTTATAAAGAGTTAAATGCACTTTATTAGATAATTACAACACAAATTAGCATGTTATATTATTTTAATTATATGATTTTATCTGTCTTATTAATATTAGTATTGTCATTATTATTATTAATATTATTATTATTTAACCTCTTATTGCCAATTGTGTATATGTTTTTGTTTTGGGCAATAAAAGAAAGTTGTAAGAAATCTCTTCATATTGTATATTGATACAAGTTACGCGCACCGTCTTTCGGATGAGACGTTTAAGCAGTTGGTCCCGTGTGCATTTATGGCCTATGTACACGTTAAGGAACGCAGTACACTCTTCGGATAGGGGATTGTCTCCCGGTGTACTGCCCAATCACCACCAAATGGACCACACTGGAAATAAGTCTTCTTCTAGACATTCGTGGGCTATCCTTGGTGTCTACACCGAATAAATCCAATCCAATCCAACTACGACCCAGCATTTTACATATGAAGTTTTGACCCCGGAAAGGCAACCCCCTCCCCCTCATTACAGCACTCTGATACGACAGTTTTGACAATATGCATTAATTTTTAATTTTCAAAAATGATAGGGCCCCGGCTGGCTTCATCCCGACACACCATAGAATCTTCTTCCCGCCTAAAACATGGCAATGAATAAAGAAATAAATACATGATTACCCATTATGTAGACCTATTGTAAAATACATGGGCGATGTGGATCTTCGGGACTTTGCGTTTTCCTTTGCTCCATGTTTGGGGCCTGTTTTTTTCTTTTTTTATATCTTATCCTTAATATTTAACATTTTTATGTTAATGTTCACCGTACTGTCTTTTGTTGTGCATTTGGATTTGACTACGATTTGTGAAAGTATTTTCGTATAGTTAAGCACCATATAGTGACGATAAATAAGCCTAGGCCACCAAACGCTCTGATGTGGTATGCCTGATGTTCTTCTCGGGAGCTCATAGAGCTACAATTTGGATCAGCAAACAAAGACATTCCTCTTGACGTCATCGCTTTCAACGGAGAGCAGCATAATTTGACTAAACAGCAGGTTTGCAATAAGCGTAGATTTCACAAGAGGGAAGGTAACAAATTAAGAAGAAAAATACTGGTAATTGGTTGTCGCAGGTCGATTTTAAGAAGTATTAAATCCAGAGGACAAGTAAGCAATAATCTTGTGACTATTCAGACCAGTAAGTGCACTAATAATAAAATTGCCTTCTCATGTCCAAGAATCTTGTTAACCAAAGCAAGATCAATCAGAAATAATGTGGACGAGTTTAAGGCTGTTCTGAATAAATACCAAGTAGCAGTTGTAACTGAGACATGGCTTAATGCTGAAACTGAGAATATTGCGCTTATTCCAAAATATAAACATTTTGAGAGGATTCGAATAGGAAAATAAAGGTGGAGGTGTGTCTGTATATTCTGCTGACGGGTTAATAATGAACCATACTGACCATCAAAAGGACAGTGGCGGCGCCAGCGGGATGGGAGGGGGACTTAAGCCACCACCGGACAGGTCAAGTCCCCCGCCGGACCGAGCTCGTCGGGCAGTCAGACCATAAAACATATAAAAATAGGCACACACCAAGCCAACACATGTCTGTCACAGTCTGAGAGTGCCATTCTCGGCCATCCAGAGGTTGATATTCTTTAAAAAAAAATCTCATTTGGGAGGGAGAACCCCTCTCAATCCCTTCCTCCATTTCGAGCCTACGAGCTCAAGTCCCCCCTGTCGGACAACTTAGCCCCCACCCCCGCAGAAAATATATCCTAGAGCCGCCAATGCATAAGGAGTGTAACTAGAATGTCTTTGGAGCTGCATTACCATACCCAATAATAACACACAGTTGAAACACATATATATTGGTGCTATATAATATCCACCTTAAGCAGCAGGGACTGACCAACTTGTATCACATGTGATTGAGACAGTCGATAGAATCCGTAGGAAAAAAAGGTGGAGGTGTGTCCGTATATTTTGCTGACGGGTTAATAATGAACCATACTGACCATCATAAGGAGTGTAACTATGAATGTCTTTGGAGTTGCATCACTATACCTATAGTCGATAGAATCCTTAGTACTAATTATCGAGTTCCAATTATGATTCTTGGTGATTTCAGTGGATACCAGTGATTTTGAAGATAGTCTTGGTTTAACTCAAATTGTAAAATTTCATACCCGTATGAAACTCTACACTTGATAAAATATTTATGAACTATCCCGAGTTGTATGAAGATATTGTACGCAAAGCTCCCCTTGGACGTAGTGATCACGACTCTGTGTTAATGATATCCATTACCCAATTACAGAGAAATTATCGGGTTGTCCTCAAAATCACCATTTAAAGACTCATCGATAAGACAATTTGGGCAATGGATAGTTGGGCAGCAATGGGATAATATTTACGACCTAAATGATACTAATAGGAAAACTAAAGAACTAACTAGTACTCTACAAAATGCCTATAATGCCAATTTTCCAACAGAAATTTTTAAAATTAGAAACATTGTTCGCGCTTGGCTGACTAAGAAAGCAAGAAAACTCATAGCTCAACGACAAAAAGCATATGCTAAATTTGGTAAATCGAACAAGAGGAAAAAACTCCGCAACAGCGTACAAAAAGCCAGCAAGGATGCAAAAAACCTTATTATAAAAAAGCAGTGTCTAGCCTTCACAATTCGGATCCTACTAATTGGCATAAAAATGTTGGAAAACTGTGCAATTTTAAGCAGAAGTCGTCGTTCAGTATACCAGGCCTTGGTAATAAAGCAACTGCTGAAATGATAATTAACCATTTTACTGAGGTTTTTAGCCAACTACCTGCTCTGGACTTGACCAATATACCTGCATATCATCCAGCTTCTCAGCCGCCACCTGAAATTTATTCTCGACAAGTTCAGAATTCGTTACAAAACTTGAAACCAAAAAGGGCAGGACACACAGATGACCTTCCAGCGAGACTACTAAAGGATTTTGCCTTTGAATTAGCCCCCCTGTAGCAAACGTATTTAATTGTGCACTAAAAGCAGGTACTTTTCCAGATATTTGGAAACATGCAGCAATTGTACCGGTGCCAAAGGTGAAAGGAACCATCGCCTGCAATGATCTACGCCCTATATTTCTCTTCTCACCCCGCTATCAGCAAGAACCTTTGAGATGTTTTTTATAAATTGGATTATAGAGGACATAGAGACTAAACTTGATAGCCAGCAATTCGGGAGTCGGAAGGGAGCGTCTACCACTCACTACCATGTTAGTTTAATTGATTCAATACTGAACGACACTGATGGCAAACAGTGTTATGTTAACTTGTGCGCAGTGGACTTTGCCAAAGCTTTTGATCGGGTAGATCATTCAATTGTTGTTAATAATTTAATTGAAATTGGAGTGAGATCATCCATCATACCCATCATCTGCAGCTTCCTAACCAATAGAGTTATTAATACAAAATTCGGTAAGACCTTCTCAAGAAATAATCAAATAACGTGTGGCGTGCCCCAAGGCACCAAATTGGGCCCAATTTTATTTCTGGTCTTAATTAATTATGCTAGTCTAGGACGCTGCAGGAGGTGGAAATATGTGGATGATCTCACTCTAGGTGAAGTTGTCGAAAAACATGATGATTCTCAATTCCAGGAGTCACTTAATGAGTTAGATGATGGGTGCAAAACTATTAACATGTTACCTAAACCCTCAAAATGCCATGTTATGAGAATACATGTTTTTGCATAACGTTCCTAATCTTCAACTGTTCACACTTAATGATACCGTTCATGAATATGTTAGCAACATGAAGTTGCTAGGGGTTGTAATTCAGGAAAACATGAAGTGTGATATGCATATCACAGAAATGGTCTCTAAAGCGTCTCGTAGGATGTTTGCTCTCTTTGTGATGAAGGGTTCTGGGGCATCTGTGGTTGACCTGATTAGGGTTTTCACTTGTTATATAAGACCTATACTGGAGTACGCTTGCCCAGTGTGGCATAGTGGAATTACTAAAAAATTAGCAAACAAAATTGAACTGGTCCAAAAGAGGTATGATTGCGAAAATCCACAGAAACATACAAATTCGTATTATGCGCTACTCTACTTCATTTACACAAACCAAACATAACACAATATCCGCGTTTACTGCTAACAGAAAAAACAAGCATATTGAGCTATCAAACATAAGTATAAAATAAAAGCTAAGCGTAAAGTGAATTGTAAAGATTTGCGAAGAAGTATGGAAATATAGGGACCGAACCTATCGTTTCGACACTCACATAAATTATAAGATAAATGAGTGTTTTTTCGCAATTCTAGATACTTGTATAAAAATGTTTCTACCCAACGCCCGGAAATACCAATCACCTGATACCATTATACAGTAGTCACCTTATACTAAAAATTGCGACGTTCATCAAAAAATAAAATGTTTGTTTCAGCCTAATCTTGCTATTTTTCAAGCCTAAACAATAAAGACTACAGTACGTAAAGTTGATAAGAAAGCAGTACTACACCCTGCCAGCCATCGTAAGTTTCCAGATTATATCTCGTTGAAACCAATGTTTTGACTAGAATCACTAACTACTATAAATCATGTCACTATACACTAGGGTCTCTGTAAAGCACCCGCCAATTTAAAATAACATATATCAAAATCACTAATCTAGTTTACCAACGTTTTAAAAGGGTTGTCGTATTTACAGTGTAAAATAATACAGTCTAAACTAGAAATTGCAAATTGCAAGTGAAGTGCTGCGAAGTCCCAATGGCATCCTTCCATCCTTGGGATGATGGATATGTAGAAATCTTTTTGAGAGTTTCTAATTTTATGTACCGTTGCACTTTCGTTCATGGCTGAACAGTCCGATTTGTGAGCGACAAAACCTGCCACAATTATTGCAATTGTAGCCACCAATAGTTTGAACTTGGCTGGTGCTCTGTTTTCTGCGTGTACGTCTGATGGCCAGTTGATCAATCCAATTTTCATCATGGTAGTGTATACCATTCCAGAGAGATGTGTATAAGAGACAGGTATACAATGGAATAATTAATAATCTACATTGCTACAGCCCTCAAAATTAGCGTCGGCATTTTCAATTTGATGAGATCCCTGAAGCTAACGACGGCACTAATTTGCAGAGGCCCTTTTGTTCTTATAGGTTGTCCACGTTTCACTGCCATAAAGCAGGATGCTGAGAATAAAGGCCCTATATACTGACATCTTGGTCTTAGTAGACAGTTTGTTGTTAGCCCAAACGCGGTTTGTAAGTCTGCCAAAAGTCGTAGCCGCTTTTCCTATCCTTGCGTTTAAATCCTGGTCAAGTGACAGATTATCTGTCATCACTGATCCCAAATAGCAGAATTTGCTAACTACTTCAAGAGGCTTATTGTTGAGTATGATTAGTGGTTGTTGTTCGCTGCCTTGGCTCATGACAACTGTTTTCTCGACACTGATGGTAAGTGAAAACATTTCAAATAGCCGATTCATAAGCCTCTGGAGCTGCTCTTCTGTGTGTGAAACGATTGCTGCATCATCAGCATATAGTAATTCACGAATCAAGATGGATTTTACCTTAGTCTTTGCTTTGAGTCTGGATATATTGTAAAGTTTGCCACTTGTTCTTGTATGCAGGTATACTCCTTAAATTCATCATTAAAGGCATACTTTAGGAGCATGGAGAAGTAGATACCGAACAATGTGGGAGCCAGAACACAGCCTTGTTTCGCTCCACTCTTTAACTCAAAGCTATTAGATGTGGAGCCATCAAACTGTACAGTACCATGCATGTGTTTATGAAATGAGTGTATGAGATTGAGCAGCTTCTGACATCCAATCTTCTCTACGATCTTGTACAGACCTGCTCTACTAATTGTATCAAACGCCTTTGTAAGGTCGACAAAGGCAATGAATAGCGGCATCTGCTGTTCCCTGCATTTTTCTTGCAGTTGACGGAGGGAAAAGATCATTTCCACTGTAGATCTTGATGGCCGGAAACCACACTGTGCCTCTGGATAGATGCGATCTTTAGCTACGACTTTTCCTGTAACACTGAGGAGGGATATGCCGCGGTAGTTGTTACAATCCCCGCAGTCTCCTTTATTTTTGTACAGAGTGATGATGTTCGCATCCCGCATATCATGTGAGATGGTTTCTGGCCGCCAACAGAGGAGGAGGAGATCATAGAGATGGGGTAATATTCTTACTTTTCCACATTTAAGTATTTCAGCTGGAATTCCATCCTTACCAGGTGCCTTTCCATTTGCTAAAGAATCGATAGCTTGACTCAGCTCAAGTACTGAAGGTTCATGATCCAGCTTACCCATAACATGTAGTTGAGGTAGGGTATCAAGTGCAACTTGTGAGATATAAGTTTCCCTGGAGTACAACTCAAGATGGTGTTCCACCCAACGAGACATCTGTTTATTCTTGTCGGTCAGTACTTCACCATCCAGTGATTTCAAAGGGGCGGTTTTTATGATAGTGGGTCCAATGGCCTTCTTGATACCTTCATACATCATGCGAAGGTCCCCTTTATCAGATGCCGTCTGAATTTCTTCACAGAGTTTGATCCAATATTGGTTTGCACAGTACCTTGCTGTCTTCTGAACTACAGCTTTTGCAAGTTTTAGTTCTTTAAATGTGCCTACTGTTGGGTTTAGATTACGTGTGAGGTATGCTGCATTCTTGGCTTCAATGACTGGTATCATTTCTGCTGAGTGGGCTCTAAACCAATCTTTATTGCTTTTTCTGTTTTTGCTAAAAGTTTTTTCCGCAGTCTTATAGATGGTGGAACTTATAGTATTCCAAACTTCATCTACATTTCCTTGCAGGCCTTCAGCAGGCAGTGAATGTTCCATTGCTTCAATAAACTGTTGGCATTTAGCTTCGTTTTTTGTACCAGCAATATTAATGCGTGGTAGACCATTATGCTTGGAGGTGTGGAGTTTCCGTAGTTGAAACTTTACTTTGCTGATGACAAAAGAGTGATCTGTGTCACAATATGCACTGTGGTAGGTACGAGTATGGAAAACGCTTGGTAGATCACGTCTTCTGGTGATAATAGGTCAAGTTGGTGCCAATGACCAGACCTCGGATGACGCCAAGAAACCTTGTGTCAGTGTTTTCCTTGAAAATAGGTGTTTGTGATGCATAGCTCTCTTTGTGCACAGAGTTCAAGTAAACGTTGCCCATTTTCATTTATCCTGCCCACACCATGGTAACCAAGGCACATTGGCCATGGAACTCTGTCTGATCCCACACGTGCATTTAAGTCGCCAACAATAAAGAGCTTCTCTCCTTGTGGTACTCGTGCCAAAATCTCATTTAGACAGTCATAGAAACTATCTTTATCTTGCTCATTTGCATACAGATAGTGAGATAATGCGTTCAGAGGTTACTACTGGCGATTCAATCTTTTGTATTAGTCTGTTGCTTACTGCAAAGCCTACACCATATTCACGGCGATCTTCAGAACTCTTGCCGTGCCAGTAGAATGTATAACTTACTTCACGTATTGAACCTGTGTCTGCTAGTCTTGTTTCCTGTAGTGGTCATATCAATATGACTTTTATCTAACTCACGGTCAATTAGTGCTGATTTACGTATGTTTTCTGTCATCAGTATATGTTCATTCATGTCAGGACACATGGTTCTGACATTCCAGCTGCCAAGCTGGAAAATTTCGCATTTCTGTTTCTTCTTGCTGGGTGTCATTTTACCGTCCGCTTTTCGAGATTAATCTATCCTCATTCACCCGCAGAGGCAGGCAGACCTTGGCGGGTCAATACCTTACTGGCTGGGGGCTGCCCAGCTTAGGCGGGCGGATACTGACCAATAGGATGCGATGATCCTTCCCACCGTCGGATGTAACCCGTGGCGCCCATGCACAACGCCAGTTTAGCTGGACTTATAACCCGTAAACTGCTACACCCCGTGTTGGTTCCCTTACTAGTGATAGTAAGGATGAAGTGTCCTCTCCATGATGATTGATGATTTGATTATTTACTACAATAGCCTGGGCAGTGATATGGGGACCTAAACTTGCCCGGTATCTTGGTCCCCCTCTCGACCTTGCTGGCTGTGTCTAGAGGAAAAGCGATGCTTCTACGTCTACAGTCAGTTTGGTTGCAGGAGTTGCCAGAGGGTGCATCCATAGCACCAACCGCCTAACGGGGCTCCACTCCGGTTTTTCTGTTAGGGTGTACTCCCTTAGCCTTGGGCTTTCCTGAGCCTGATCCACAAGGCAGTGGGTGCTATTTAATCCATAGCTGGAGCTTTGTTGATGGACGTCAGGGTATATCCACACGCCGATGCACCGTGCACGTCGCATAGGCTCCTCCGAGATCCCTTGTGGTTCGGCCTGAGGTCACAAGACACCCAGTGTACCGTGTGTTGCCACGAGGAGGCACCACAAGTGTCTTGGTGATGCAGAGGCTATGTACTGGCAGGAGAGACTTACGCATTCGGCTCTCTTTTCACGACAGACGTTAGCCAGTGGTGATGGCTTAATGATCATCACACTAGACGCGTAACATCACCCTGGTGCAAAAGCCACAACACATGAGTGTT
The DNA here is from genome assembly GCF_011630105.1 of Anneissia japonica. NCBI lineage: Eukaryota > Metazoa > Echinodermata > Crinoidea > Comatulida > Comatulidae > Anneissia > Anneissia japonica. Next base: position 84,361 of record NW_022723960.1, read on the forward strand.
TTTTCGCAATTCTAGATACTTGTATAAAAAAGTGAAAATAATGAATAATAAAAATATAACAAATAATATGAGACACGACCCATTGTCTATATTAGAACACTTCTCATTTGGTAACAAAGTCGTAATTTTTCATTTTTGTCAAAAAGTGTCTATAGTGGTGAATTATGGTTTAGGTTTTTTTTAAATAAAGTTTCAAAAATTTCTATGTATGTGGAAAATGTAGTTGATTACCAAAGGTAAAAATTTTTATTTTGAAGACTGCATGGTCTAGGAA
>NW_022723960.1:85034-101535 GCF_011630105.1 Anneissia japonica
GAAGTTAGGCATTAACTCCAGTTTTTCCAGTGAAATGTGTATCTTACGTAGCCAAATTACAGTATTTCTGACACACAAATAATGTATGCCAGTGTCAATTATATATTTCACGAAATTTAGTCCATGTAAAAGTATTAATATTATAGTATAAATTTATAATCAATTTAGGAGTCGTCATTGTATTGACACGTATAAAAATAGATAAAATTAATATTATTATTCAAATTAAGCTGCTATCATTTTCATATTCAATCAGAATACAATGATATTGATATATGATGGTTATATTATGAAGAATAATATTAATATACTTTGTAGAACCTCTAATTTACGTATACTAAATTTACAGACTTCTATTTTACAAACGCGAGGTTACATATTTCGAATCTTCATATATTTCGAATCATGTAAAAAGTGCCCAAATACAAAAATTATACTTTTTTATGCTTTTATTCGAAATTAAAGACAAAATTCGGTGAGGTAAATGAGAGATTTTATAAAATGGTGTGGTAGATAAATAGAATCTAAATGAATCAAAGTTAGACGAATTTTAGGTTTTCTCTTTTATTTGTCAACATCATTTTACCAGCATGGAAGATAATGAAATATTCCTTTCTTAATTTTTATGTGATTTTATTACTTTAACAGCATTGAAGATAATGAAATATTCTTTTCTTTATTTTTATTGTGATTTTATAACTTTTATCAGCGTTCAATATAATGATATTTTTTGTATTTTATTTCGATTATTGGCCTGATTTTTCACTCAATTATCTATCAAATCAGCGAAATATCCAACAGGCATGTTCCTCCAAAAGGCTTTTCTATTCTCGCTCATTAGTGGTAGAAGATTCTTTAATATGCCATTTTTTTGAACCGAAGTAAAGCTAGGCATTATGTGCATTTACAAGCTATTATGACTAATTAACTATGCGTAATTGTCTTTTGTGATTGGTTTATTATGATCTGTTTATTGCTTGGTGGAGATAATGCCTTCTTTCAAATTATTCTGCATTCATGGATTGGAGTTAATGCGTAAATATAATATTTTTTTTATACTTCGGGACATTTTTTGGGGTATATGATCAATTCACATGATAGATTACATCTATAGGATGCCATAGAAACAAAAATCAAAAAATCTCAAAAAGTGGAGTTAATGCCTTTTTCCAAATTACGGCAGCATAGTTTTCTTAGTAGAATTCACTTCCGGGTCGTTTTCATTCATAATGTTCAAATTGTCGCAATCCAAAGGAATACTTGGCCACTCAATTTCAGATTTCCAAAGAAATTCGGGTCCATTTAGCCATCGGCTATTTCCCTTTAGCTTAGTAGATGTCAAACTGCGAGACGCATCGTCAGTAGGATTCTCGTCCGTGCTAACATATCGCCACTGTTGAATTTGTGTGGCTTCGTGTATAACTGATAGTCTACTAGCTACAAAAGTGTTAAATCTTGAAGTAAAGTTTCTAATATATTTAATTACCGTCAAACTATCGGTCCAAAATTTCGAAATATGGATGGGAATTTCAAGTTCAGATTTAATTAGTTTGTCAGTTCGTACTGCAACTGTTGCTGCTGTCAGTTCGAGTCGGGGAATTGTTACTTTCTTTAACGGTGTTACACGTGATTTACCCATAACAAAGAAAACAATGAACATCGTTATTTTCATTTTGTATTCTTAAATAAGTTGAGGTTCCATATCCAACCTCACTTGCATCACAGAGAGTATGTAATTACGCATTAATTATATTCCCATTGTTTTCCGGTTTAAAACATCGGTTCACAGAGAAATCGCCCAATGCATTAACATCATCAAGCCATTTATTCCATTTGAGTTGATAATCGTTAGGAATTGCGTCGTCCCAATCCAATTTCTTTACACAAATCTTGCAGTATTCCCTTTGCCCGCAATGTGACGGCCGCTACAAATCCCAGGGGGTCGTAAATAGAGCTAACTGCAGATAGTATCCCCCTCCGTGACAAAGGCTTCTGTTTAAGATTAATATTGTACCTAAATTGGTCGTTTTCGGTATTGTATTTTACACCAAGTGCACGATCTGTAGGTAGTTTGTCAATATCCAAATTGATGTCTTTTATATTCTTAGCTCTTTCTTCCTCTAGAATCGAGTTCATAAATTCCCTATCGTTACTAATCCATTTTGTCAAATGAAACCCACCTTCGGCACAAAGCTTTGTAACTTCTGTTGCAAGGGCAATTGATTCACTCGTTGAAGAAACGGATTTTAGGCAGTCATCTACATAGATATTTTTTAAGATGGTATCAACAGCTTCTTTGCTATAGTGAAGTGCATGGCTAGTCGCAGTGGTTCGCAAGGCATAGCTTGAGCAAATTGGTGAAGTGGCGCCAAACAGGTGTACTTTCATTCGATATCCTGTAATTGGTTTCAATCGATCGCTGTTTTTATACCACAAAAATCGAAGAAAATCCGAGTCGGCGTCAGGCACTCTTACTTGGTAAAACATACTTTCGATATCCGACATAAATGCGATTTCTTCTTGTCGAAATCTAAGTAAAGTACCCACTAAAGTGTTCGTTAAGTTTGGTCCTATTAGTAACTTATCATTAATTGATGTTCCACCGTATCTCGCCGCGCATTCGAACACTACGCGGAGTTCCCTTTAGTTGGGTGGCTTACAGCGTGATGGGGCAAATACCAAATATTTTCTGTGGCATCAAGTTGTTCACATGGCACTTCTTCACAATATTTCCTTTCAATGATAGATTCCATAAAGTTCTTGTATTCATTATATATTTCGTCGTCTCGTTTTAGCTTTTTGTCTAAATGAGCAAATCGTTGGTTTGCCATTGGCTTTTTGTTGGGTAATCTGATGTTGTGTTTAAATGGCAACCCAGTAGCATAGTGACAATGTTCTAACTTAGCACTGTCTTCAACCTTTCTCATGAATTGATTGTCATTTCTGCTCATTTTTATCTCATCGTCAATCGATTTTCATTAAAATCGTTGTTAAAATAGTTCAACTGTTCACTTAGTTCTGATTTTACCTCGATTAAATTTACCAACTCACGTCGTTGAAATTCAGTGCTAGCGTCGACCGGTCCGTTCACAACCCCACCCAGCACAGTTCTAAATGCAAATGGTCTATTATCGGCGCCTGGTACTACTTCCATAGGCTCGATTAATCTTGGGGCGTTGGATCCTAACAAAATTCCTAGTTCATGTTCGTCGTTGTTTGATAGTTTAAGTTGATTATTGTTTAAATATGGCCATTTGTGAACCTCTTCCTTAGTTATTATGTCCCCATTTGATAAAGGAAGTTTATCAACTGTATAAAACGGTGGCAAATTCATGATCATTTCCTCATTTACATTGGTAGCTTGAAGGCCTTTAATGCGTGTGGTTTTTGTCGATGTTTCATTGTTCAATGTTGCAAGTTTTATTGTCGTCCTTTCCCTAGTAGCATTCAGTTCCTCAGCTAACCTATTAGTTATCTAGGATGAGGTGCTGCCATTATCAATAAAGGCAAATGTCCTAATAAAGGATCCATTTCTAGCCATGATCTTAATGGGTACGACAGATAATAGAGTGCGAATCTCCCCGGCCCCCTTATCCTTACCAAATGCTGAGGATTCTTTTTTGGTAATGATGTCTGAAGTGTTTTTAGAGCTATTACCTGCCTTGTTGGATTCATCCTTGCTGGTATTATTCACATGCATAAGGGTGTGACGGCCGTTCCTCTTACATATATCACACTTAACGGAAACTTTACAATCTATCTTTCGGTGACCAATTTTTAGGCATTTGAAACAAAGTCCGTTTGTTCGCAGGAACTGGTACTTTTCTTTCAACAACTTATTTGTGAATTGATAACATTTGTCCATAGAATGTTCGCTACTGTACAATCAATGCATGGTCGTTTGGTGATGGTGCTTTCGAAACTTGAACTTATGGCAAATGTTCTTTTAGGTGCTCGTTTTTCTGGTGCAGCGTGACATGGTTTTTAAAACTCACCCTTCATGACTAACTTTCCGTACGTAGGATCGTTGGCTTTTTTCATTCCATTTTCACGAAGTTAACAACATCCTTAAACTTAGCAGCTGTTCCATTTTCCTGGTGTTGGTAAACTACATTTCTCCATCTATCGTGCAATGGTGTGGGAAGTTTCGATATTACTGTTCGAATGTTTTCAGAGTAATCAAGTACATCAGATTTTTTACTGTCGACTGCGTACATACATTCAAGAAGAAAGATGCTATATTTGTCCAAAGCTTTAGGATCATCGTGCTTAATCGCTGTCCAATTCAATGCACGGGTGATATATTCGTGAACAATAACGTCGGTACGTCCGTAGCGATCGTCGAACTCCTTCAATATTGCATCATAAGCAACGGCTGCGTCAAGATGGGCAAGGCCAATTACGATTTTCTTTGCTTCACCAGTCGTGTATTGCTCTAAGTAGTTAAGTCATTCATCCAGCGAGTCACAATACTTTTCGATTCTCGCACTAAATTGTCGTTTAAATGTCTTGTACACTATCGGACCTTCACTAAATTTTAACAGGTCAACCGTAGGCTTTATAAGTTCTTTCATGAAGTCGGACATGCCTGGTAGGCCTAAGGATGCACTAGAATTTGGCAAATGATTTGAACTTACGCGTTTAGCGTTTTCCACTAGCTGTTCTTGGCTATTGTCACATAATTCTTCATTTGGCGTGTTTTGCATGATGAATTCAGCAGTTTTCCTAGTCGCATCAATAGGTGGCAGGTTACTTAGCACATTAGCACTTTTGTTACCATCAGAACAGTTTGATTCACTATCCCAAATCTTTTCGCTACCTTCTGCCATTGCAATTTCTGCATCTGCCTCCAAAACCTCACGTGCAGCTTTATTCTCAATTTCCTTTTTCTCTAATTCGAGCCTTTTACTCACAAATTCTTTCTTTGCCTAGCGATCGCTAAATCTGCCCTTGCGTGGGCTGCGTTTAGTTTTACTTGCGAATGAACAGACATCTTCGATATCCTGCTTGTCACACTCCCTGAATTTTCTCCTTGGTGCGACATCCTTTACAACGTTAACGATTAACGATGTTCAAATTGATTCACTAATTTCTTCGCAAATGATATGATTGCGAAAATCCACAGAAACTTTCAAATTCGTATATGCGCTACTCTACTTTATTTACACAAAACAAACGTAACACAATATCCGCGTTTTCTGCTAACAGAAAAAACAAGCATATTGAGCTATCAAACATAAGTATAAAATAAAAGCTAAGCGTAAAGTAAATTGTAAAGTCGAGCGATTTGCGAAGAAGTATGGAAATATAGGGACCGAACCTATCGATTCGACACTCACATAAATTATAAAGTAAATGAATGTTTTTCGCAAATCTAGATACTTGTATAAAAATGTTTCTACCCAACGCCCGGATATACAAATCACCTGATACCATTATACAGTAGTCACCTTATTCTAAAAATTGCGACGTTCATCAACTAATAAAATGTTTGTTTCAGCCTAATCTTGCTATTTTTCAAGCCTAAACAATAGGCACTTTACGCAAGAGGACAGAGAGCGGTCGAGAAGAGCAATTCGGATTAAGCGCCCTATTGTTTACTGTTGTCTTCACGCTCTGATGAGCACAAAACCACCGTCCACCCATCTTCCCGTCCTGTTGCGTAAAGTGCCTAACAAGGACTACAGTACGTAAAGTTGATAAGAAAGCAGTACCCTGCCAGACATCATACGTTTCCGGATTATGTCTCGTTGAAACCAATGTTTTGACTAGAATTACTATAAATCATGTCACTATACACTAGGGTCTCTGTAAAGCACCCGCCAATTTAAAATAACATATATAAAAATCACTAATCTAGTTTACCAACGTTTTAAAAGGGTTGTCGTATACAGTGTAAAATAATACAGTCTAAAATATATACATTTCGAACTACGGCGGCTACACACCGGCTCCCTAATTGCGAGATTTATTTTCGCAATTATACAAACACAATACAAATACTAGCTAAATAAAGTATATATACTAAAACACTTGAAACAAAATTAATTAAAGCATATATAAAATTTCTAAGTCAACAATTTCAACTATTTTCAATCGTTTCGCATAGTCATAAAATAAAAAATCATAGTTAAGCTTATGAATTATCAATATCACTTTCCAAAAGCTTAACTAATTTAGATATTGTCCTCAATAATTCGTTATTCTTAGTTTTAACTTTAACTTGTCTCACAAGACCGTGTTTGTCGGGAATCAGTTCACTGATTTTACCTAAATGCCAGTAATTTCTATGAAAATTATTGTCCACAATAAGAACAATGCCCCTAATTTTTTTAATTGTCCTTTAATTGAGTCCATTTCTGTCTTGCAAATTAGGTAAATATTCATTTGTCAATCTTTTCCAGAAAATTTCCGCTAAATATTGGACTTGTCTCCATCTGCGTTTCGGGTAATTATCGTTCTTAATAAATGTCCATGGAGGAAACCCTGTGTCCGTTTTTAACAAAATAAGTTGATTCGGCGATAAAGCTTGTAGATCGTTAGGATCATCCGATAGTTTCGTTATCGGCCTATTGTTTATGATCGATTGGACTTCGCAAAGTAATGTACTTAAGTTTTCTTCGTCAAGTACTTGTTCCTTAAGCAGGCAAGATAAAATGTTAAGAACAGTTTTTATTTGTCTTTCGAAACAACCACCGTGATGAGATCCAGTCGGGGGTTAAATTTCCATTCAATGTTTCTTTGAATTAGATGTCTTTCAATCGCATCATAATTCCATTTTGCAATTTTTTCCTTTAATTCTCTTTCCGCTGAAACGAAATTGGTTCCATTGTCACTTCGAATTAAATTTGGTTTTCCCCTTCGAGCTATGAACCGCCGAAGTGCGTTAATAAATGAACCTGTGTCTAAAGATTGGGCACTTCTAATGTGAATTGCTCTGGTCGTTAAGCACGTAAAATAACTCCATATCGGTTGACGATAGATCGTCCCCTTTTAACTTCAAAATTTCCGAATAGATCACATCCTACATATGTAAATACCGGATGGTCGGCTATAACTCTATCTTTAGGCAGATCGCTCATTTTTATTGCACCACGGCTCCTCGAAGTTTTCTGCAAGTTACACACTGAGAAATCATACGTATAACTAAAGACGGTGCTTGTGTAATCCAATACTTCTCTCGTAGACGGCTTAACACAAAGTTTCGTCCCGCATGACCCAATTTTTCGTGAAGATCATCGAGAACCAAAGCAGTAATGTGGGAGTCCTTTGGTATCAATACTTGATGTTTTGATTCACGTGGTAAGCTAGCATTCCTAAGTCGACCGCCAACACGAATAATTCCATTTTCCAAAAATGGATCCAATCGGTTAATTGAACTGCTTAACTTCACTTGTTTATGTTCCGTCAGTGAAGTGATTTCCTCTGCGTAATTACATTGCTGAGCATGTTGTATCAAAGAAAGTTCAGCTTGGATAATATCATCCATTAGGGTTTAGATAAATTGTCAAAGTTGCCGCTCGCTTTCTGACACAAAGCTTGCTTAACTTTAATTATCCAAGCAGTTGCTCGCCTTAGTTTATTCCAAGACGAAAAATAAGTTACAAACTTACTCAGTGGATCAGGATGCGTAATCGTAGCCATACTGCCGTGATTTAGAAAAATGCATTAACTCCAAAATCCTAGTTTTAATTTATTGAGCAAAACGCGTTTGTCGTTAGCCTTTTGTACTGGAAATGAATTCTAGTATTATTTTTGGCAAATATACTAAACATATAATTAAAAAACATATTAAATAATTTTCATGGTGATTTTTGTTTTTTAACCCTATTTAAATGGAGATAATGCACTATTCCAAATTTTAACAGGAGTCAATGGTGCGTGAAAAATCTGAAGTTAGGCATTAACTCCAGTTTTTCCAGTGAAATGTGTATCTTACGTAGCCAAATTACAGTATTTCTGACACACAAATAATGCTGTCTCTTATACACATCTAGATGTGTATAAGAGACAGGCGTATAATAGCAAGTCACAGTGTAACTATTATATTGTAAAGCTGATAAAAACAAGACCACCCAACATTTTCCATCCCACTGCCCATCCCAATTTATCAATGGTATATTCCATTTTGGGTGGTTTTGGTGGTTTATGTCTGATTTCCAAAAATACTATTGGTTTCACTTCTGGGTCGTTTTCATTCATAATGTTCAAATTGTCGCAATCCAAAGGAATACTTGGCCACTCAATTTCAGATTTCCAAAGAAATTCGGGTCCATTTAGCCATCGGCTATTTCCCTTTAGCTTTAGTAGTAGTCAAACCGCGAGACGCATCGTCAGTAGGATTCTCGTCCGTGCTAACATATCGCCACTGTTGAATTTGTGTGGCTTCGTGTATAACTGATAGTCTATTAGCTACAAAAGTGTTAAATCTTGAAGTAAAGTTTCTAATATATTTAATTACAGTCAAACTATCGGTCCAGAATTTCGAACTATGGATGGGAATTTCAAGTTCAGATTTAATTAGTTTGTCAGTTCGTACTGCAACTGTTGCTGCTGTCAGTTCGAGTCGGGGAATTGTTACTTTCTTTAACGGTGTTACACGTGATTTGCCCATAACAAAGCAACAATGAACATCGTTATTTTCATTTTGTATTCTTAAATAAGTTGAGGTTCCATATCCAACCTCACTTGCATCACAGAAAGTATGTAATTGCGCATTAATTATAATCCCATTGTTTTCCGGTTTAAAACATCGGTTCACAGAGAAATCTTCCAATTTATTAACATCATCAAGCTATTTATTCCATTTGAGTTGATAATCATTAGGAATTGCGTCGTCCCAATCCAATTTCATTTTACACAAATCTTGCAGTATTCCCTTTGCGCGCAATGTGACGGCCGCTACAAATCCCAGAGGGTCGTAAATAGAGCTAACTGCAGATAGTATCCCCCTCCGTGTCAAAGGCTTCTGTTTAAGATTAATATTGAACCTATATTGGTCGGTTTCGGTATTGTATTTTACACCAAGTGCACGATCTGTAGGTAGTTTGTCAATATCCAAATTGATGTCTTTTATATTCTTAGCTCTTTCTTCCTCTAGAATCGAGTTCATAAATTCCCTATCGTTACTAATCCATTTTGTCAAATGAAACCCACCTTCGGCACAAAGCTTTGTAACTTCTGTTGCAAGGGCAATTGATTCACTCGTTGAAGAAACGGATTTTAGGCAGTCATCTACATAGACATTTTTTAAGATGGTATCAACAGCTTCTTTGCTATAGTGAAGTGCATGGCTAGTCGCAGTGGTTCGCAAGGCATAGCTTGAGCAAATTAGTGAAGTGGCGCCAAACAGGTGTACTTTCATTCGATACTCTGTAACTGGTTTCAATCGATCGCTGTTTTTATACCACACAAATCGAAGAAAATCCGAGTCGGCGTCAGGCACTCTTACTTGGTAAAACATACTTTCGATATCCGACATAAATGCAATTTCTTCTTGTCGAAATCTAAGTAAAGTACCCACTAAAGTGTTCGTTAAGTTTGGTCCTTGTAGTAACTTATCATTAAGCGATGTTCCACCGTATCTCGCACCGCAATCGAACACTACGCGGAGTTCCCTTTAGTTGGGTGTCTTACAGCGTGATGGGGCAAATACCAAATATTTTCTGTGGCATCAAGTTGTTCACATGGCACTTCTTCAAATCGTTGGTTTGCCATTGGCTTGTTGTTGGGTAATTTGATGTTGTCTTGTTTAAATGACAACCCAATAGTATAGTGACTATGTTCTAAGCACTGTCTTCAACCTTTCTCATGAATTGATTGTCATTTCTGCTCATTTCCATCTCTTCGTCAATCGATTTTTCATTAAAAATTTGTTGTTAAAATAGTTCAACTGTTCACTTAGTTCTGATTTTACCTCGATTCTATTTTCCAACTCACGTCGTTGAAATTCAGTGCTAGCGTCGACTGGTCCGTTCACAACCCCACCCAGCACAGTTCTAAATGCAAATTGTCTATTATCGGCGCCTGGTACTACTTCCATAGGCTCGATTAATCTTGGGGCGTTGGATCCTAACAAAATTCCGATTTCATGTTCGTCGTTGTTTGATAGTTCAAGTTGAATATTGTTTAAATATGGCCATTTGTGAACCTCTTCCTTAGTTATTATGTCCTCATTTGATAAAGGAAATTTATCAACTGTATAAAACGGTGGCAAATTCATGATCATTTCCTCATTTACATTGGTAGCTTGAAGGCCTTTAATGCGTGTGGTTTTTGTCGATGTTTCATTGTTCAATGTTGCAAGTTTTATTGTCGTCCTTTCCCCAGTAGCATTCAGTTCCTCAGCTAACCTATTCGTTATCTAGGATGAGGTGCTGCCATTATCAATAAAGGCAAATGTCCTAATAAAGGATCCATTTCTAGCCATGATCTTAATGGGTACGACAGATAATACAGTGCGAATCTCCCCGGCCCCCTTATCCTTACCAAAGGCTGAGGATTCTTTGTTGGTAATGATGTCTGAAGTGTTTTTAGAGCTATTACCTGCCTTGTTGGATTCATCCTTGCTGGTATTATTCACATGCATAAGGGTGTGACGGCCGTTCCTCTTACATACATCACACAACGGAAACTTTACAATCTATCTTTCGGTGACCAATTTTTAGGCATTTGAAACAAAGTCCGCTTGTTCGCAGGAACTGGTACTTTTCTTTCAACAATTTATTTGTGAATTGATGACATTTGTCCACAGAATGTTCGCTACTGTCACAATCAATGCATGGTCGTTTGGTGATGGTGCTTTCGAAACTTGAACTTATGGCAAATGTTCTTTTAGGTGCTCGTTTTTCTGGTGTAGCGTGACATGGTTTTTAATACTTACCCTTCGTGACTAACTTTCCGTACGTAGGATCGTTGGCTTTTTTTTTATTCCATTTTCACGAAGCTAACAACATACTTAAATTTAGCAGTTGTTCCATTTTCCTGGTGTTTGTAAACTACATTTTTCCATCTATCGTGCAACGGTGTGGGAAGTTTCGATATTACTGTTCGAATGTTTTTAAAGTAATCAAGTATTTACAGATTTTTTACTGTCGACTGCGTACATACATTCAAGAAGAAAGATGCTATATTTGTCCAAAGCTTTAGGATTATCGTGCTTAATTGCTGTCCAATTCAATGCACGGGTGATATATTCGTGAACAATAACGTCGGTACGTCCGTAGCGATCGTCGAACTCCTTCCATATTGCATCATAAGCAACGGCTGCGTCAAGATGGGCAAGGCCAATTACGATTTTCTTTGCTTCACCAGTCGTGTATTGCTCTAAGTAGTTAAGTCGTTCATCCAGCGAGTCACAATACTTTTGATTCTCGCACTAAATTGTCGTTTAAATGTCTTGTACACTATCGGACCTTCACTAAATTTTAACTGGTCAACCGTACCGTAGGCTTTCTAAGTTCTTTAATGAAGTCGGACATGCCTGGTAGGCCTAAGGATGCACTAGAATTTGGCAAATGATTTGAACTTACGCGTTTAGCGTTTTTCTCTAGCTGTTTTTGGCTATTGTCACATAATTCTTCATTTGGCGTGTCTTGCATGATGAATTCAGCAGTTTTCCTAGTCGCATCAATAGGTGGTAGGTTACTTAGCACATTGTCACTTTTGTTACCATCAGAACAGTTTGATTCACTATCCCAAATCATTGCGCTAGCTTCTGCCATTGCAATTTCTGCATCTGCTTCCAAAACCTCACGTGCAGCTATATTCTCAATTTCCTTTTTCTCAAATATTCGAGCCTTTTACTCACAAATTCCTTCTTCGCCTTAGCGATCGCTAAATCTGCCCTTGCTTTGGCTGCGTTTAGTTTTACTACTGTGGTAGAAGAATTTGTGGGGGGGGGGGGCCTGGTCATCTCTCGGAATGTTTTTTGTTTTTTTAGATGCTCATAATGCAGTGTGACTATATATCGGGTGTTTGGAAAAAGAGGGGTGGTGTTTTGGGAAAAGACGCTGTTATATATTGTTATGGAACAAATTTGAAATTATTTCATTTTTTACTGTATAAGTATTAATTGCTTAGGCCTATTTATCTCGATTTGATACACCACTTAACTAATAATCTTCCGAAACCTAGACTCAGAAATAACGGGATGGTGTCTCATTGGGCTGATGCAGGGAGAAGGGTGCACACAATGCGATCGCAGCACCCCAGATTGTATTAAGAAAAAACAATTTTTGTATTTTATTTAATTGTTGATACCGGTAAGACTTTTAATGTGTGAGAGTACATTTTCCGGGCACCTATCTATAGTTCCTTATTCTCAAAATGTTCTCATTTTAGCCCCAACCATGGTATGGGGCGGAGGAGGTGTGGATTCTGACGCACCCCATACTGCCAAATCCTGCATCCTGCAGGGTGTCCTGCAGGATATAGTTTTATTTTTAGTATGACTAGAAGATTAGATTAATTCTAGTGGACATTCAATTGTTACCACTTCGTAAAGGTAAAAGAGCTAAATTGTCACTATGAAATTAGAGCTAAACTATTTTAGCTCATTTTGAGCTGTAAATTACTTCTAAGAGCTAAAGTTTTGCACTTTTTCATTTTTCTACTTCGCTCGTGATATAAGAGCGATAAAAAACAGCTTGATTATTTCGAGCGATATTGTACTGACTGCGTTGATTGGTTATAACTTTCATGTTCGTCTGAGCGCCTAAAAATTATTTTATGCATTCGTCAAAATGGAAACTGTGGCCAATGTGACAGAAAGGGCTTTTTTTGTCGGTTTTTTATGAATCCTAGCCTAGGAGAAGTAGCATCTAGAAAAAAAAAACAAAAAAAACACGAAACTATATACTTTTTTATTGGCTTTGAAGTACCAGGCTAGGCTTTTACCTGCGAATATAACTTTCAAGCATCAGTGATTATTAACTGATTATTAACGATATATAAGCTATTATATTTAAAAAAAAATACAAATAATAAAACAAATACAACAATAGGCCCTATGTTGCTTTTTTGTGTTTTTAAATGTATTAACTTCTTAAAAATCATGAATGTCTAAATAAAGAACAAATCCGCTTAAAAAGAGGTAATTGTTTACTCTTTGTTTAAGAAGCCCTCGAGACACAGCTCTTTTTGAGCTAAAATCGCTCTTTCAAAAGAGCTATTTATTTCGCTCTTTCACATTTAGAGAGTAGCATTTAATTTCATTTACTCAACCGAAAACAATTACAATATAAAAGGAAAAAACAGTAAAAAAGAACAAAAAATATACAATAAAGGTCTCTGATTCCCAACAAGGGCCGGCGGGATAACCAAAAAGTAAAATAAATTACAATCAAAGGGGTCTCAATCCGATGTAGGAAATCAGAGAACAGCAAAACACACAGATAATGTAATATAAATATTACTATAAATTACAATATAGAAAATAATAAGCATTTCAATTACAATCATTCAATCATTAGCAATCTTTATTCAGGTCCCAAAACCGCGACTCCAAATTGCCAATGTAATTCCTTACATCTCATTAATATTATTTTCATTTATTGTTTTAGACATACTTTATTAAAACAGTTGTGAATATTAACTTCGTCATCTGGTACGATATTTCACTGCACATTTGATAAAGCAAATTATAACTGCTAGGAAATAATTCAGTAAAGACCTACCACAAAATAATCCTTTTTATAATGATTGTAAAAGATAATGTAATTTACATCACCTTGTGCAATTCAAACGTATATTTTATTTTATTTGATATAATACATATATTATAGCCGGCAACCCGTGTATATAAACATAATACATTGTTTTTAATAATTATTGCATACATCTTCTGGGCCTACTTGTGTATTTATTTAACGAAGAAGCATCTCGTTATTATTGTTATTATCTAATTACACGCCATAACAATCTGTCACACTCACAATGATCAGTTTACATTCCATTTATCCGTGATGGAAGTCTCTGGAGAGCCGTTAAAACTGCAATAAAGAAACCTTCAATAATCTATTTTTCTGCGTGATTTGTCAAACCATCAGAGCTTTATTATGTGGGTAGAAATATCTTCTCTGTGAATGTAATGTTTTTTGCGATAATACTGGCAAGAATACGATGCCCTGTAAGGACATAGTGTATAAAAAGAAGGTTTTCTATCCGGACCCTCTCCCACCACGGGCCAATGTGAGGTGAGGGGTGGGATTAGGGATCGTCGCATCTGGCCAGTCCAATGAAAATTGCTTCCGACGCCCCTGAGTGGTGGATCAGTTTGAGAGTGATAGAGGTCACATGCGATCGAGGAGCTTATAGTAAAGAGTATATAACAGAAGAGAGTCCACTGCTATTCTTAATGCACGCGAGTCAATGTGACGCCCGATCCGCTGTATGGGGAAACGCCCCTAGCGTCTGTTGTGGATGCATGAGTTTCGCCGAGTGATGGCAGTATATAAAAACAGTAATTTAAGACCTGTATTTGAAAAAGAATTCATAAAAGTCAAATTATTATATCCGTTTTTTTAAATATATATAAAGGCAAGACTTAATAAGAATAAGATTATTGGAAAATATGCTATGTATTATGGATTTTTAGAAAGTTTACTTTAAATCACGATAGTATTTTGAATGTTGATAAAAAAAAGCCTTGGAGTTTATAAGAAAAATAATATTTAATAGGCCTCCCTATACTAGAAGACGACTATTCATTATAAACATTCATCCATTCATGCATTTTTATTCGATATATGTAATTCTTATTAAAATGAGAACATATAGTTAATTATGTGTTTGCTTTGACTATGACTATGTTCTCCAGCCCTTCCTCAGTCTGATTTATAAATATAACGTTTTCTCTTCAGTCAAACAAATTAATGTATAAGACAGTAGTAAAAAAATAGTCGGAAATACCAAAGTAACTTTCAAAATATTGTACTTTATTTAGTATTTTTCAACTCAAACTTCAAATACTTTTACAAGCAAATGAGAGTTAGGTAATGATGAGGAAAACATCCACATTGATATACCTTAAAATCCCGGATTTACTTGATAAATGAGAACAAAAAATCATCCATCCAACTGTTAGTGACCCATGCACTGTCTGTGATGAGGTATTAGCACCCACATAATAATCAGGGGCAGATCCAGGATTTGAAAGGGGGTGGTTCAAAATGAAAAATTTTCATTCATAGGCCGGAAATGAGCTTTCCCGACTTCTGAAGAGTTTTTTAATGACCTTTAAGTTCTTTAAAATACAAGGTTTTTCTCCTCTTGAAAAGATCAGCAATATTATCTCATTCTTCAGGCCTCGATATAAAGGAAAAAAAGGAAAGACAAGTGAGTGGATTTCCCGCACAATTAAAAATCGTAACGGTACTGGGTTTAGTCTACAGGAGTTCGTGCTTACTACCAGTGGCGGCTCTATGATATATTTTCCGGGGGGGCTAAGTGGTCCGACAGGGAGGACTTGAGATCGTAGGCTCGACGAGCTGGGAGAAGGGGTTGAGAGGGTGTTCCCCCTCCCAAATGAGATTTTTTTTAAAGAATATCAACCTCTAGGTGGCCGAAAATGGCACTCTCAGACTGTGACAGACATGTGTTGGCTTGGTGTGGGCCTATTTTTTATGTTTTATGGTCTGACTGCCCGACGAGCTCTGTCCGGCGGGGGGCATGACCTGTCAGGTGGGGAGGGGGGCTTAAGCCCCCCGCCACCCCGCTGGCAACAGGTCATTCTATTAATAGAAAAAGCCTTTTGAAGGATAAAGTGTACCTTTTTAGCAAGGGTTGCCTAGTGCGAAACTAACTCCGGCTATATAAAATTGATTACAGGATTGAAAAAGTTATTCTTGTTAATGAATAGATGGATTACTACTATGTCCATTTTTATTGATCTAATCTACGTAAATTTACTTTCAGGGCTCATTGTATTGTTGACTGGCGCTGTGTTAGATCAGCAGCTACAAAGTCTCCACTGTCTGTTCACTTATGTCTTCCTACGAGTGTTGGCTTGCTTTTCCATTCCTGACATTCAGTATTGCTTTCTTTTGTAGCTGCAGTGCTTGTTTTTTGTTTCTATATTTGGACTTTTTATTCATTTTTTTTTTGGTCTATTTGCCTTGTGATTGATCTAGGCCCAATGGCGGACCGTCAAGGCAAGCAAGGTATGCAGTGCATACCCTGGCTAAAACAAATTAAAAAAAATATAGTAGTACAGTTTCTCCGTTTTATTTAGCATTTCTTTAGTCAGGATATTCTATATACACCTTAATTTTTAGAGTGGAATGCTACAGTTCATTGGAATAGCAAAGTTTTTCAATGTTTTCCCTACTTTGGTACCTAGTATTGTCACAGTCGGGCCTATCGCATCGTACTCTATTTCATTTCATTTATTTCGCCTTTTTTTTTATCATAACAATACAGTAAAATATTCAGAAAATTCGAAAAGGTAATCCATGTTTCCCCCAAGAGCCGGCAGGATTACCAAAAAGTAAAATTAATTACT
>NW_022723960.1:101736-109148 GCF_011630105.1 Anneissia japonica
TACAATAATTTTAATTACAATTACCAGCATAATAATTATTATAAATATTAAACAATCACACAAACAAATAAAAAAGTACACAAAAAATTTGATCAGAAATAGGAAAACACCCACCCCCAAACCCTTCCCCCACTTCACAAACCAACAAACACTAAAAAGAGAAAATTAAATAATTAGAGTTCACTTTTAGCTTGACTTGGGCATAGGCATATCTGAAATTCTCTCAGTTGTAAAAATGTTCTTTTAGCTTTCTGAGAAATAAGTTAATGTTAAAGAGAGCAGCATCACGTACTTCTAGTGGAAGAGTTTCCCATACAATGGGAAAATAATTGAAAGCAGAGAATTTAAATGCATTGGTTCGGGCATAGGCATGCCTAAACGCAAATCATCAGAGTGTCTTGTGTTGATCTTAACAAATTCCAAACAGTTTAAATCATACACATGATAAAGGCATTTACAAACAAAAGCTACAAGAATGAAATCGTATCTAGCCTTCATAGAGATCAAGTTAAATTTAACTAATCTCTCCTCATAGCTTAACACAGATCTGAGTTCATTTGGGATGCTCATACGAGTTGCTTTTCTCTGAACCTTTTCAATAGATTTCAAATGTCCAGCTTGAAAAGGATACCAACTCGGTATTCCATACTCTAAAATTGGTCTCACGAGGGAATTATATAATTTGATAAAGGCTTCGGAGTGATTGTATTTCAAAGTTCGCTTAATAAAGCCAAGAAGTTTCAGACCCTTGGAAGTGACATCATTAATGTGAGCACCCCATGATAAATTAGATGCAATGTTAACACCAAGGTACTTGTGAGTAGAAGTAAGCTGGAGGCAAGCCTCATTGATGTGATAACTTTTTGGAGATTGTGCTCGACTAGTTGATCGAGTGATTCGCATTACTCTACATTTGTTCGGGTTGAGGGACATTCCACACCCCTCGCTCCACCTACAAACATGGTCGAGATCACTCTGGAGGATGGCTTCATTATTAAAAGAGAAAATAGCACGATAAAGAAGAGTGTCATCGGCATAAAGAGGGATAGAAGATTGGATAGTATCAGGAAGGTCACAGATAAATAAATTAAAAAGAATAGGCCCGAGGACTGACCCCTGGGGACCCCACAGGTCACAAGGGCAACAGGAGAAGATTGACCCCGAAAAAGAACAGTTTGAGAGCGCCCAATAAGAAAAGAATGACGCCACCTCCAGAGCGAGCCACAAAATCCATAATTATAAAGTTTAGCCAGAAGAGCGGAATGATCAACCCGGTCAAATGCAGAGCTCCAATCTAGAAACACTACGTCAATATGGGGAGGGGATCTTGAGTCAAGAATTGCAGACCAATGGTGAAACACTGACGACAAGAGAGTAGAACAAGAACGGCCCTTAATGAATCCATGTTGAAAACTGGAGACAAGCCCTTTGTCTAACATAAATGATGTAATGTTGTCAACTACTACTCTTTCGAGCATTTTTCCTACAACAGAGCAGAGAGATATTGGTCTGTAATTCCGAACACAAGCTCGCTCTCCCTTTTTATACACTAGAACTATATTGGCATGTTTCCAATCGTCTGGTAACATACCTTTATCAAGAGAGATATTAAACATTTTAGATAATGGCTCACATACATATATAGCACTTAATTTCAACATAGAAGTTGTAATATTGTCAGATCCGACTTTCCGAACTTCAATTTGTTAATCAATTGGAGAACCATCTGCGGTGAGGTTTAAATTGGAGGAACTACATCCAGTTCAGAAGGCCTAATGTCAGTAGGGGAAGGAATGTCCTTGTAGGACTGGCTACTAAAATTTGAAGAGAAGTGTTCATTAAAGGATTGGGTAATTTTACTCGGATCGTCAGTATAAGATTCATTAATTTTAAAACTTGTGGTTGTCGGCTTTGCTAGCTACTAAGAATTTCCACATGGCTGGTCTTATCAGTCAATCACGTATTCAGTGAGTCAATGTTAGTCAGAGCATACCCTACAACGCTTTTTGCTATTGTGACAACCGTGTGGTGGCGTCAGAATAGAAAATTTAACACTGGAATGGAAGTAGTGCTTTCAAGATTATGTGCGCATGCTCTTCTTCTCACAAATCGGGACCTTCACTGCCAATCGGGTATTCAATCTATAAGCCTAATCTGAATGATTAAAGTTTAAATATATTTATATACATATGATCGGTGTAGAAGAAACTCTGAATTATTATTATTTGAATCGAAATTTGTTAAAATACAGGAATAAGAATTCTTTTGAAGAGAAGACAAACATGCCGGTATTAAAAATAACATACATTGCATGAATTGTGGGCGGGGGTCGCGACTGGGGAATGGGCGAGTATTTTTTTTTTCAGGGGTTAGGGGACTCGACGTTCGCGCACATTGCACATCCTAGATATGCCAATACCTAGCATACACTGTAATTTACCCTACGGTCCGCCACTGTGTAGGCCCAGCCTGATTATCAGTCTGTGAGTTACCAAGCACCATTGGCTCTCTACTATTGTTGTATTTTTGCTTTTTTTGGTTGGCCTAGCTATCTTGCTGGTCAAGCCTTTTGATATGCAAATTGATAATTGTTCTATTTTGATTGTGTGTGTGCTTTATTGATAGCTGTGTACCTGTTGCTATTGTTTTACCATGGTTCTACAATACAACTTCTCTCAGCTTTTTTCACTGAGAAAACTTGCTTGTAAAGTTATACCTGGTTTTTCAGTTCAAAAGCTAATGGACTACTTCGGATGCCAGGCAAACGTGCTGGTGCTCGTTCACACAGGTCGTTTGCTCGTCAACAGGTAGGTGATAACCTTTTTAATAATGGTTCATGTGGTAACAATCATCTTCGGCCCAGCTCTATTCTCAACCATTCAAGTGTTGAGAAACTAACTGTCAGGCATTGGAATACTCACTCTCTTTGCAATAAAACATGGTATGTATGTGACTACATTATCGAAAATTCCATTGATCTTATGTTCCTTACTGAAACTTGGCTTGCCAAGGATGACATGACTAAAATCGGTGAGCTGACTCCCCCTGGCTACATCTTCATTAATATTCCCCGCTATTCACACACACATTTTCATCATGGTGGTATTGGTATTCTTTTCAGAAATACCCTTAATTTCCAACCTGTTGATTTTTTACATTACACACATAATTTCATTTGAGTATGCAGCCATTTCGAACGTTTCTAGGTCATTTTTCTTCCTTGTTATTTACAGGCCTCCCCCATCTGCGAGGAATGGATTACTCACCTCTGTGTTTCTCAGAGAATTTGATGAGTTTATTGACACTGTCCATTTGCTGCCCGGGAAACTTCTTATTATGGGGGATTTGAATGTTCACTTTGATCTTCCTTCTAAACCTGATGTTGCTCATGTACTTGCATCTGTCTCCTCTGCTGATCTTGTCCAGGTTGTGACCAAACCCATATATGTACATGGACACATACTTGATCCACTTATTACCAGTGTGGATACCTGTATTATCGATCATAGTATACATTGTAACCACCATTCAGACCATGCTGTTGTCTGTGCTAACATTGCTCTCGGAAGCCCTAAATGTGTTCCAAGGACTGTTGAGGATAGACCTTATGGTAACATTGACCATGGTGAGCTTGGTTCTGATCTTACCCTTGAGGTGGCTGCTGTATTAATCACAGGCAAGTCATCTAATGACATTATGGCTGATTTTGATAAGTCTAACAACTGGTATTAATAGAGTCATCCCAATTAAGAAACGTGTTGTCAAGGCCGACCTCAGGCCTAAATGGTACAACAAGGATATCCAGGCTGCTAGGCGTGATCGTACTCGAAGATTCGAGCGGAGGCTCAATAAGAATAAGTCTGATGACAATTGGAGTTTATTCCTTATTGCTAAACGCAAAGTAAGATCATGTATTTCTGCAGCTAAAGCAGAATACTTTCGGGGTATATTGAAAAACTACTCCAGTAAAACTGCTTTCTTTTTTAAACACCTTACTTAACAGCAAGTACTATCCTGATCATAATTGTCCGAAGATTCTGGCAAACAAGTTTGCTGACTTTCAGCCAGAAGATTGCTGATATTCGTAACGACCTTGAGACAATTGAGTCACCCACCTGCGTGGAACATTGTTCTCCTTCCTCTACTAAACCTAACTCTTTTTGGTGTGTAAAGTAAGGAGAGTAGGCGTGCACCGCGTACGCGCCCTCTATATCCCCCTATGGATCTTAGCCACGGGGGAGGTCTTTGTTGTGTGGAGCGGCTCTGACACGTAGGGGTCGTTCAGTATCTCCTATACGAAGCATAACTGTTTCGGCATTAAGAGCTATATACCGTGTTGCACTTCTTGTCCATCTTGTCCTTCGTGTGACACTAGGAGCTGCGAAGGATGTTCTTAGGTTTGATGTATACTTGAATACCCAGGGAGCTCAAAACACGACGGGGTCCTTCCAAAATTCCCCTTACCAACGTGACTACTCACAATTTTTGATATACCCAATGAGTGGGTCGAAATTACCCAAGATTCAACAAAAAAAAACAGTGTTTTTCGCATGTATAGTTTCCCTTTTAGTTCATTCTATAAATCATTTTTTATTGTAATTGTTTGTGTTATTTATTAAAATTAGTATTCATGAGGTGATAATACGGATAGAAAAATATACCCTCAGTCGGCCAGTAGTGTTATCAGGAATTTCAAGTTATATTATGTAATGCATTAATTTGGTAAGATCAATGGCAACGCAAATCCACAAATAAACAATTCTGAACCCATGTTTATAGCAATTAACAGTCAATTAACAATGTTATGTGCACTTCATTGAATTTTGCTTACTTAAATGGACTGAATACACTTTGTTACTTCTTAATTCTTCCTCTATGCCAACGATATTTAATTTTCTTTAGCAAAAATAAAATACCCAAGGATTTGAACGGAATACCCAAGAACCCAAGACCAAGTCAAAATACCCAAGACCTTGGATAAATACCCAAGCAGGGGTCATGTTGCCCCTTACACAAGGCAGAACAATAGAGCCATTATTGATAAATGTAAATGTAGTAGTTGGATTTTGTCGATGGGGAGGAGGGATGACAGGGATTGGTTTCGTGCATTGGCGACAGCAATTATATCACATTTTATTACGTGTGGGTAGTTTACATTAGGCCTACTCTGATTGTGGCAATATAATTAAAAAAAAAAAAACTCGATAAGACTAAAAAAAAAATCCTGTTGGCCACGGGTTTTTGTTTTTTTTGTTTTTTTTTGTTTTTGGTAAATAAAAAAGAATAGGTTAATTGTTCAGTAGGATTTTTTTTTATTGTGCTTTAGAAACCAAATGTCTTTACGCCTAAAAAGAAAAAAATACTAAAATTTAATACAATTTTGGATTCGCATTCTGTACCATCCTGCAAAAAAATATAAACTATAATGCCGACTATTAACTTCGTAAAATTGTGGTCAGTCAGGCGTGGCCAACACAATTTTACTTGATTTGAATTCCCCCAGTTATTCAAAGTTGTTGTTTATTTACAAATTCTTTATTGAGAATTGTCAACATAATACAGAAAAAAGGAATAACAATGGTAGGCTTATCTGGAACCGAAATTACAAAACAATATTATGTTGAATTGAAAGAGATCTCAACATTTAAAATAAAACTGTTAAAATAGTGTAGTCTCTTTTGTAAATTAAGGTATATTATTCGTGGTGTCTTTTCTATTTTTAGGTGATGCATGTTTCTCAAAGTGTGAAGGTTGGTTGGAAGAATTATTTAATACCCATATTTCATTTTATGTTGCTGAAACCGTTTTCGACACGTTATTAAATGTATTTTTTTATAAGTAAATATTAGTTAGTAATTTAAATTAATGCTCATTTCATTTGTAATTTTTTTTTCCAGATTCAAAGTGCTTCAACTTGTGTACAGGTTGGTTGCAATATCTTTGTAGCAAACATTATGGTTTTGCCTATAAATATTACAGTTTAATATAGTTTATTGTTTGTTAAATAGTCATGTACAAGCTTATTGCAAGATCAGATATAGTAATAAATCAAACCGGACAAGCAGTCCCGCTTATAGAGGTCTAGAACTAGGTACGCGTATGTAAAACTACAATAGTGTTTTCAATATCCTTCAAAACTCAAAGAAACAAATTATAATCGAGTATAGCAATGTATATGCAGAAGCGAAGCACTAGCAAATTTATGAGGTGCTAGTGAGGGGGGGGGGTGGAGGAGGTAACCATTCTCTAGCATCACTAGAGCTACGTCATCTAGCTAAGTGATGTGATCCATTTAAATGGATATGAAAGAAGCAACTTGACTTTCTAAATTAAATCTAAAATATCGTAGACCTACTATAAATAGAATTTTAAAAAACATAAAAATAAAAACAGATTCGCAATCATATGCATAAAAATGAAATACATAATAAGTTTGGCTCACTTTACGGATTTAAACCAGGCTGTTTCGGCGAGTACACTATAGTAGTAGTACTCAACTGAAGTATTTAACTTAAGTCTAACCTAGTAATGGCAGACGTTTTAGTGCTTTGTGGGCGAGGTACTAGAATTACAAACTAATAGGCCTACCGTGGATCGCTTTCCTTTGAATTAACCTACAACGCCCTGTTCCAAAGTGTTTAACACGCATACTGAACAAATGTGTTGGGCACGCTATGTTGTACTAAAGGAATATGGTCGACTTGACTCCGAAAGCAACTGTTGTTATGGTGACCACTGAAAAATTACCTTAGCACAAACCAAAGAAAATGTACAGAGGTAGCTTAAAACATAACTTTAAAGAACTGCAATTTGATTGTAAAAACTTGAAGAGAATAGTGAAAACATTCTCTGAATGATCGGCTGTAAAGATTTTGAAGAGGGACGTGAAAAACTAAAGCGTCAACTTCGGAAACGATGTCATCAGTTGAAATATGCGGACGTGTACTGCTTTCTAAAGCTAGGTACGTCAATTACTCTAAGTCTCATGAAAATTAAATTATAAATAGCATCCTACCAGGAAGACCAAGTAACACAACAGACAAATTTGCAAGATGAGTTATGGTCTTCAAAGGAAATACGGCAGTGTACATAGATCAACTGACCCGTACATATGTCACAAGTTCCGATCAAAAATTCCAAAACGGAGAAAGGACCTCGGCAATAAGTTACGACACGGAATTAAACTCAGGTTAAACTTTATAAACCACATCACATCACATAACAATAAGTCTATTTAACTATCGCAATTTATACCCTTAACACTTTGTATCACATGAACTAGTTGTGCACATTACTAATAATATACTGGACAACGATCTCCAATTATATAATAAATATCAATGTAAGCTAATTGAACAGTTCACAACAATAACATTACTAAACAGTTGTATATATTTCTCTTATACACATCT
>NW_022723960.1:109216-110580 GCF_011630105.1 Anneissia japonica
AGATGTGAATAAGTATATATCAATGTATAACGATTCACAACAATAATAACCACTAAACTTCTAAGCTCATTATCATTAATCTACACATTGATCTCCAATAATATATAATATATCAATGTATAGCTCAAGAATAATAACGCTACTATTATCACGGCTTACAAGTAATAATTTCAACAATACAGTTAACCATAGCATCAACATAGAACAAATAGATCATTAGTTTACAAATTGCGATAATCAATTTTTTCTGTCACCATCGGTACTACAAACAAGTATCAATATTGCATATAGGCCTAAAGACAATTTTGCTTGCAAGATTATCAATTAGGCCTATCCCTCACATTAAAAATTTACAATCAACACTTCAAGGCAATGCAATAATAACTGGTTATAACAATAACAATAATAATAATAATAATACTAATAAACAAATATAAGAATAATATTTAGCGCTTATAACGTGGCTAACACGAACACAGCTCTTATAACGTAGCTAACATGAACCCAGTACTTATAACGTGGCTAACACGATCTCTGCTCTTATAACGTGGCTAACACGAACACAGCTCTTATAACGTGGCTAACACGAACCCAGCACTTCTAACGTGGCTAACACGAACACAGCACTTCTAACGTGGCTAACACGAACACAGCACTTATAACGTGGCTAACACAACTCAGATGTACAAAAAAACCTCATAATAATTTAATAAGTTTAGCACCCGAGTTTGAGAAGTGGCCAAATCGGAAAGAGCAATTGGTCTGTCCTTCCAATCTTCCTCCCGTTCTTCTGACCATTTAAGATCTACAACATAATACAATAATACATGACATAACAAAGAATCTACAATCCCATAATGTTTCGAAGCTATAAAGTTACATTTTATATTACTCACAAGCAAGGGTAAGTACAGTAACAATCAATATACTTGCACATTTAATTATTAAAAACCAAAAACAAATACATGAAAACTCACGGTCAGGATCTTATGCCCACTTCGTGTTGGTTTTGGGTCTGTCCTGTAACATCGTCACACCAGTACGTGAAACCGAGCCACAGTACCCGATATACCAAACAACGCACGGAAATATACGGCACAGCATACAAGACACAAGGCATTACCCAGCCAATCCCGCACGCAGCCGTTCCACTCAACAAAACAAGGGGTCAAAAACACTTTCACCCCAACGCTTCACTCAAATACCGTTGCGCACCTGAGCCATGCTTTATTATTTAAATAACCACACATGATGCAAATATACGCTGAAAGTCATGTTTATTCAAATACAAAAAAAAAAACAAAGAAAAAACACGAACTTGTTACAACGTACGTTAGCCAAACAAAACACACCCCACCCCACAC
>NW_022723960.1:110633-111568 GCF_011630105.1 Anneissia japonica
CCACACCCACAACCAATTTTTTATAATAAATGTTTTGGAAATTAAATTGCCTTCTCACGTGACGTAGCGTTGTACGTCGCAGCCCGATGAGACTTCTGTCGCGATAGGCCTGCGTCGGAGACACTTTGTAGAGTATTATTCTCATGACGATCTAAAGACCGTCCCATACGCTAGATCTCGTCGGCTTGCGTCGTACGACGTTGTCTGATGTGTACGGAGCCAATAAAGTGACATTGTTAAAGAAAATATTAAACTATTTCGAGGGAACGAAATAATATTTCGAGGGAACGAAATAATATTTCGAGGGAACGACATAATATTTCGTTCCCTCGGAATATTATTTCGTTCTCTCAAAATTACATTTTGCTCCCTCGAAATATTATTTCGTTCCCTCGAAATATTATTTCGTTCCCTCGAAATAATATTTCGTTCCCTCGAAATAATATTTTGTATATGGTACGCCCTCAGTGCCTTCGGCGTCGGCTGTTCGTCATGGGTGGCGCAAGGATTTGGGCAACGAGGGGCCGGCTGGGGTCGATGCCCAAGACGAGGGGTCAGATTTCCCCGACGAAATCTAAGTGGGTGTGGTCGAGCTTCGATTAACTGGTTTCGACAGTTTATAAATTTTGACAATTTAAAGGTTTCAAAGATTTATTTAATCGATATTAAAGTTTACTAATATGTAGAAAATACATAGAATTTTTGTTTCTCTCTGACGAATTGTGCTTTTTCTCCTTGACGGAGTTATATAAAGCCCCTAATTTCTTCACACTCATTAGCCTATATACCGATGTTCTGTAATGATTCAGGAGATAAAATTTGTGTTTATTACTCAAACAAAGTTTCAAAATCTGAGTGTCCTCGTCCCCTAAAGTTGTCCACTTGGTAGGGATAATATTTCGAGGGAACGAAATATTATTTCGAGGGAACGAAAT
>NW_022723960.1:111743-114229 GCF_011630105.1 Anneissia japonica
ATATTATACATTAAATATTTTTGCGTGAATAACATGTCATCACGCAAAAGAAAAATAAATCTAAAATTCAAACATATCAACAAACGAAATGAAGTGTATACTGTAAATATTTTCCCTTTTTATTCATGTCACCTTCTCAACCATCAAACGAAATCAACAAATGTATTTAATTAGAAAATCATGTTGTACATAAAACATATCGGAGATGGTTAAATGCTTTACATTTATATAATATATAGGCCTAGGCCTAAGGAAGAAATATACAGTTGGAGATTTCAAGGCAGCGGCGGGTTTAATAAAAATTTAAAAAAAGAACTTTGATTTTATTATGAAATTCGAAATCATTATTGGCGGGGCACTATATTATTCATGTCATCAAAGTTGTACAAACAACAAAAGGCGCATGTGTAAAATATTTTCTAATTTTATTCACAAATTCTCAACATTGAAAATAAATAAAAAATTAAACATATTTCAAGAAGTAACGAAACAAAGTTGTATATTATACAGCCGCATATTTTTTTACATCACATTTTTATTCATTACTGTAACACGCAAGAAAAATATATCTAACGTATCAACATTTTCACATTGTATATAAAACATATCGGAGGATGTACAATAAAATTAACAATACATATATTATATTAATAAGACACATTCTATAATAATAATAATAATATACTTTATTTGAACATGGAGACACTTGAATCACTCATGAGTGTTTTCATCAAGGCCGTGCAAGGCCATGCATAATTAGAAAAGAAAAAAATTATTAAAAACAAAATGAGAAAAACAACAAAAACATAATATCTTAACTACAGTGAAACTATCTCTCGCCGGACACCAAACCGGTATTTCTAAGTTTCGGGAATAAAAATAATGATTTACTGTATCTTTAAACAAATATAGATTTAATATTCTTGTTTTAATGGCGTATCCAGCTGTTGTATGACTACGTTCTCATTGGCGGCTGTTGTGTATTCGGTGGCCCCCTTTGGCGTTCCATACATCTGGCGCGGCGGCGAAATGAGCGGCGGCCGAAATGATCGAACACCGACCTCGGCCCCCCGTCGGGCAAATCCTGGCGCCACCCTTGACGATCAGCCTACGCTGAAGGCACTGAGAGCACGAAATATTATTTCGTTCCCTCGAAATAGTATTTCGAGGGAACGAAATAATATTTCGATGGAACGAAATATTATTTCGAGGGAACGAAATAATAATTATTTCGATGGAACGAAATAATAATTATTTCGATGGAACGAAATAATAATTATTTCGAGGGAACAAAATAATATTTCGAGGGAACGAAATAATATTTCGAGGGAACGATATAATATTTCGAGGGAAAGAAATAATATTTCGAGGGAACGAAATAATATTTCGAGGGAACGAAATAATATTTCGAGGGAACGAAATAATATTTCGAGGGAATATTTCGTTCCGTCGAAATATTATTTCGTTCCCCCTCAAAATGAATTCGTTCTCTCGAAATATTATTTCGTTCTCTCGAAATAGTTTAATATTTTTTTCTAACCATGTCCCTTTAGGGGCTCCGTAGATGTAGCTTTTAAAGTTTATGGATTATTTGACAGATTTGAAGGGAGAATCTAATACAACCTGAGAAGTTGAGCTTTTTGTCATGAAAGTGATGGCATTTAAAATAAAAAAGGTTTATATTATGCCAATATTATTTGGGACCTTAATATGTCTTTATGTAACACTTTAGTATCTGTTAACATCAAATCTGTATTTTAACAGACTGTCCGATCGGATGGGAATTTAACGCCGATTTTTTAAGCTGTTATTACTTGGTTCACGATACACATACTGACTATCTATTAGCAAACAGCACTTGTCAAACACTTGGTGGACATCTGGCGGCCATTTCTACTCCGGAGGAGAACTCTTGGCTAAAAACGAAGTTGTATGCGGACTCAATAATGTGGCAACCCGCTTGGATCCGTTATGATGATAGGTTGTTTGGGTATCAAAGTAATATATATATCCATATTTTAAAATTAATTTATCTAAAGTTTTGTTCATGTACATTAAATAAGCATAATTATGACAATGATAGTGTATATGAACAGATTGCAAGAGTAACACGTTCGTTTAGTTAGTAGCGAATTATTAGACGAGTGAAAATCTATTATCATGAATATCTTAAACCGAAAGGTCCACTGATTAATCTCAGATAAGAAAGTATAATACATACTCCAAGTATTGAAATACACGCCATCGTGTTGGGATTCAATATTTCGACATTAATTATGTCATCATCAGGAATGAAAAATTATCCATATTAGCAAGCTTATATGCATTAGTACCAAAAGTGTTTAACCAATCAAAACATTACCTCTAGTAGGTGACATAGCAGTGATTTAAACAAAAGATCAAAGCATTCTTACTCTAATCATCAAAGATACCTACAAAAACAAAGAAAGCTCTTTTGAAGCTCTAAGCCCATTGTTAAGCAAAGG
>NW_022723961.1:0-508 GCF_011630105.1 Anneissia japonica
TAACGGGTGGTAATGTGGCCATGGATTTATATATTTCAGATCTTAATTTCCATGCGCCTTCGAGATATACCTTACAATAATTATCAAATATTTCTGCTAATTTATGGTTACCAATTTGGTCATTAAGATTATCGAGAAATAAATGATGCTTATAATATAACGATCCGGTAATAAATGATTTCCAAAATTCATCTAATCCCCATTTAACAAGGTCATTTTTTAAATCATTATAAACCTTTTCTCTAAATGGCTGGATTTTATCACAAATAAATAAAAAATGGTCGGTTTTTTCTTTTAAATTTCGGGAGCATAATTTACAAAAACCATTGTTTTGTGTTGACCATGTCTGCTTTTTACCCTCTAGGTTTAGAGAATTAGTTCGTGTTTTGAATTTTAATGTAATTCCTTTGAAATTTATTTTGTCTAGTAGATAGGGTTCAAGAATAGGTCTGTCTTTGTATCTAATATACTCTGTTAGTGAACTTTTTAATTTACAATTTTCAAACCA
>NW_022723962.1:0-649 GCF_011630105.1 Anneissia japonica
AAATTTATAATTAAACACCGTACATTTTAATGGCCCATTTCAGTCTTCTTTTATATTCATAAGCCTGACAAAATGACCCTTTTTAGTCCTATTCTGTAGTTGCGCTATAATTTAATTTCCCACAAAACGGATTCCCATGGTACTCTTTGAGGTGAAGCAGCACAAGGTTTGTATTTTCTTGCTTGTTTTATGTCCATTTTTATTCATAAAAATGTTGTTTATAAATACACAGTAAAAGGCAGTTTTAATATATAATTTTAAATACATGCTAATAGCCATTAAACAGTGGTCTTCGGGCGGGCTTCCTTATAAAGCTTCTAGAAAAATTCACTACAGTACTTCGAGGCCTTCTGTACTAGTTGCCTAGTAACTAACCATAAAATCGGAAAGAAACTTTCCCACAACCAAGGTTCCCAAGGTGCTCATGAGGGTGAGAAGGCATATACTTTGTACGCCGCCTTCAGGAATGTCCGCGTTACACTGCAAAGACAGAAGTAGGTCAGACGCTGTGAAGGTGTTCAAGTGCGTTCACCTACTTCATGTCACCATTAACTTCGAGTCATCAATCTGATGATCATATTTATAAAAAAAAAAAAACATGAATTGTAAAATACTATAGTTTAAATGGAATGTAAAAATAATATATTTT
>NW_022723963.1:0-1019 GCF_011630105.1 Anneissia japonica
TTTGTATGTTTGAAAAGTGTGTAAAATTTTACTGGTTCTTATAAAAAAAGAAAGTGTAACCGTATTATATGGGCAGCAGTTTTCACAACTTATCCTTTAAAAAAATGGACCTTCCTGCTATATTGCTATATTGTTGCATGCGCCTTGGAATATGCAACCTTGATATGTCTTGTACTTTTGATTTTGAATGCAATAAAAGTATGATAGTGTACTTGATTTTCAATTTGTCGCAAATTCAAGTAGGCAATAATTTAAAAGGAAATGAGACGGTAGCATCTGACTTTAACAATTCCTTTATTAAAACATTATTTCACATTATTGTTCCATCTACATTTATCAAAAGAGCAACACATTACATGAATATACTGCATATGAAGTTAAACCATTCATAAAATATTACTCTAAACGATATTAACAACCCTCGGAGAAGACTGGGCCCAAACGAAAAAACAATTATTTTGACAAAAAATTATTTTTAGGGTGGTGGGTGCAGGGCCATGAAATTTTCAAAGCTGGGTGGACCTGCTCACCATAAATACATCCCTGTCTTTGATATTACCAATTATATTTGCTACATATTTTATTTAAATACTGTAAATGTAAAGTGGATTAACATAATGGTTACTTGGAAGACATTTATAGATACATGGTGTAGAGAATGAGCGTAATGTACCTTTCCGCTAAACCCCGCCCCTCCCATGTTGCGTATTGGTGGCCCTGTTCTAATTGGTCAATTACCTCAGTAACTTTCAACTTAACGACTAATTACATTAATTTGTTTTTCAAAGAATTGATCAAATCACATATGGTTCCATGCTCTGCAAATATCCTCCCAATGCTTGTTTTTCAATGTGTTTGAATCCTTTGCGCCATGATAATAACCCCATGATGTTCAAAATCATTAGCACTATGACACAGATATTCCATGCTTGTTTGATAGTGCTACATTAGTTCTTACATCAATAGCAAATGCCACAGTATAACACAGATCATGTGTACAGGATTTATGTCTGTTAATA
>NW_022723964.1:0-1406 GCF_011630105.1 Anneissia japonica
CGGAAAAGAAGAAAAAACACAATTCGTCGGGGCGAAAAAAATTATATGCCTATGTATTTTCTACATATTAGTAGACTATCTATAAAATCGATTAAGTAAGCCTCCGAAACCCCTAAATCTTTTCTGGACCACTTTCGGAGCATTTTAATTGACCCCCCCGACCACGCCCACTTTGTTCTCGTCGGGGACCTTGCACCCACCTCCCCAAAATCGTACCTTGCCCCTCACCTCCCTCCCCAGATTTCAGACGCTGGCGCCACCACTGAAAATAACATACAAACAAGAAAACCTTAGGTATGATATCACGGTACTCTGTTTAGAAAGTTGATATGATTATAAAACATGAGTTGAGGTAACAGTTAAAAGTATTGAATACCATTTGAAATACATCGCTTTTGTGTAACGTCATACACAGCATCCGGGTTAGTACAATTAGTCGAACATATTGTGTCGCGTTTTCTTCCGCATTCTAGAAGAACAGCTGACGATTCACACACAGAACACTTTAAACAGACGTAATGTCTAAAAAACGTAAAAAAACCCGAAACATATATCATTGTTAAATAATAATCATATTAACATGTAGCTTTGGCTATCATGATGATCACTTCGCCCATCTTAGCAGATAAAACAACAATTTATATTTTCCTTGGGGTTTGATCTTTAGTAGATATAAGAATGAGAGACATGCCATAAAGTTACACCGTATTTTCATTAGATTTATACAATTTTACTGTATCACTGTAACGCTATGGATTGCGTCTGTCTGTAAATTACAACATTGAATTTGATATTTATTTGATAAATAATCAAGTTATCAACTTGCCTATTATTTAGTCGTTCTTTCGTTCGTTGCTGTTCATTTACTCAATTATTCGTTCGTTATTTCATCCATCCATACATCAATAAATAATAATAATAAAATAATAATAAAAATGATAATAATAATAGTAATAGTTGTAGAAATAGCAGTAGTATTAGAATAGTATAATAATAATAATAATAATAATAATAATAATAATAATGATGATGATAATAATAATAATAATAATAATAATAATAATAATAATAATAATAATAATAATAACAATAATAATAATAATAAATTATTCGTCAGTTCGGTCACCCAGTTATCCATCCAACAATACATTTTTTTTTCATATATTCGTTCGCTTGTTCTGTTCTCTGTTTATCCGCCCGTCTGTCGATTTATCAGTTACGGTATCCATTAATCCTTTCTTCACATCCATCCATTTATATATTTTATTAGCGTATGCATTCATTTATTTATTTGTTCGTCAGTCCGTCCATGCATGCATGTATATATTTATGAATTATTCGTTCGTTCGTTGTGTCGTTTGCCCGTCCGTTTATGCATGTTTGTCCACCAATTTATTACTTTTTTT
>NW_022723965.1:0-601 GCF_011630105.1 Anneissia japonica
TAACTTTTAATTTTCGACTCCCAGAATATATTCTAGAGGGCGTTGTCATGATCAATATATTACAATGGGGACATATGTTGTTCTCAAATATTTATTACCACTACATTAAACACAATACCGATCTTGACCGATTTTATACCTACCATTGCTTTCCTGAATTAATGAGGCTTGGCTTGTGCAATATAAATACCCAATACCAGTACCAGTACCAATAAACATAAGCCAATGATTTATGGAGTTATTGCCATTTTGTTAAGCAAGCATTGGAATATCTGAAATGTTTTAAGTTCAGTGAGAAGATGATTTCAAAGTCTTGTAGCAAAGTGATGGAATATTCCTGCCAGACTAACATTACAGTAATTATTTATGATGGTGGTACAGTAGTAGTAGTGATCATCTGCCATCACTACCAACATCGCCAGTACCAGATGCATTGTGCTGTTACTGTAGGCTCGCAAATTTTAAAGACCAACCTCTTTTTAAAAATGTTGGCATATATACAAAGATCATTTGTTAGAGGAGTCATTATAGAAAAGTCCAACTTCTGGTAGCAAAATTTAATAGAATATCTCTTTCACCTGAAGTAAAAACACCACACAGT
>NW_022723966.1:0-752 GCF_011630105.1 Anneissia japonica
GGTAACAAACCATGCAAAGACATTAGATGTCAATTATGTAACATAATCACTACAGGACATAGATTAAAAATACCAGGATCCACGGAAATTGTACACCCCCCAACCTAGACTGCCATGCTTCTAACGTTATTTATCTCATCTATTGTATTAAGTGTAACCATGGAAACTACATAGGTGAAACGGGTACCAAATCAGGGCGAGACTTAATAATCACAAATGCACTATTAGACGCAAAGACATGAGCAAATCTGTTGCAGCTCATTTCAGTCTACCTAATCATAATGCCAGTGACATGCGATTTCTATTTTTTATATTATTATTCTACAAAGTAATTTCATATCTACCAAAGAAAGACGTAGTGCGGAAATCCGTTGGATTCTCCGCCTAAAAACCCACAAAAAAGGTCTTAATAAGGACATGGGCTTTGCCAGTGAATATACATTCATCAAAGATATTAATTAAACAAGCCTATACTTTGTTTACTCCAGCCCTATTTCATTTCCTGTATATTTATTTTGACTATGCTACAGACTTCACTATATATTTATTTTATATCATATTTTATATTTCTGTTCCATATTTTTATCCATATAATGCTTTATTTTACCTATTTATCATTTTCCATTTCCTGCTTATATACTATTCCTCTATTTGTTTAGAAGCCATCCCCTCACAGTCAGCATATCTTGGGAACAGCCATTATCTGCTTTCTCATTCCTTATTGTTTATCTATACTCAGCATTAAGGCATTG
>NW_022723967.1:0-1270 GCF_011630105.1 Anneissia japonica
AAAACACAACTCAAAACTCACCTCTTCACTGAAAGTTTTGCTGAATTCCTTTAAGACACTTTTTAACACTATCTTGTTTTTTTCCTTCTTTTTCCATTAACTGCTTAGCTAGACACCGCCATTACTTGAGCACCTGTGAGTCATGCATCGGCGGGCTTTACGCCTTAAATTGCCGATAAACGGTGTGGTGTTTGTTTGGTTCGTTTAGGCGTTTTCTTTTTTCTTTGTTAGTCTATTTCCTGATGATGATATAATTAATGTCAAAATATTGAATCCCAACACGATGGCGTGTATTTCAATACTTGGAGTATGTATTATACTTTCTTGTTAGTCTAGGTTCATGGTTTTTTTTATTCTCTTGTCCGTTTCCTTCTGTTGTTGTGAAGCGCCTCGAGGTTGGTCTAACGGGAGGCACTATACAAATCGCAAATTATTATTATTATTATTATGAGCATGCCAACACACGTTGCAGACAAAACAGTCCATACCGCAGGGCATACACAGGTAGTCCCAAACAAGTTACATTTAACACCAAATATTCTAGTTCGGGAAACTAAAGTCAGCTGAAAATGTGGGTCAATTTTCGGCTTATGCAAGTGGAAATACTAGTGATATGCATTTTCTAAAGACCCCTCAGTTGTCATCAGCAGATGACCAACTTGTCCATAATTCAGATGAGATTTTTGGTGTTCCTAAGGGATTTAACTCCCACATACAGTTGTATGGTGAGGGTCACGAAGTCAGTGCTTTAATTGACACTGGTGCTAACATTTCTTTAATTTCTAATCAGTTTCGTAAAAGTAATAATTTCTTAAAGTCGAGGAATAGAGAAAGTTTTCACACGGGCTAAGGCAGTTGACGGCAGCCCTCTTGAAATTATAGGCTTCGTTAGAACTAACTTGCGTATTGGGGATGTTAATACGCAAATTTTCATGTCACAAATAGTATGGAGAGACCCATGATGTTGGGTTGGGATTTTCTTATGTCAAATGGGGTAGTTTGAAAACTGGAGTTATTAAGATTGCTCATACTGTTACATCATTCTGTACTGACCGACAAGTCGCTTTACATACTTGTAATGTTGTTTTACCACGAGCACTGGTTGCTCCAGCAGGTGTGGAAATGACTTGATGCTAAAGTGTCAGCCCCTGAATGTATTTCTGTCCC
This sequence comes from Anneissia japonica, assembly GCF_011630105.1. Classification (NCBI taxonomy): domain Eukaryota; kingdom Metazoa; phylum Echinodermata; class Crinoidea; order Comatulida; family Comatulidae; genus Anneissia; species Anneissia japonica. Next base: position 1,168 of record NW_022723967.1, read on the forward strand.
TCATGGAGGATGGTGTAATGCAGAATATGCCTATTATTTGTGGAAGGACAGTTGCTACTGTAGACAACGGGATAATACCTATTTTGTTGATTAATCCAACTCG
>NW_022723968.1:0-1483 GCF_011630105.1 Anneissia japonica
AATTAGCATTTCTTTAATAATGCTATTGAATTAAAACATTATACATAGGTTGGTTGTGTCATTAATGGAGTAGGACATTAGATGTTACAGAATGTAAACTAAACTAAATACATTGAGTAGTTTGTTGTAAGGCCATAAAGCATTTTTGGGGAAAATCGTAAAATGAGTAGGAATATAATTCTATTTACAGCCATTTAAACATATTGTACTTACTGTATTTAATTTATTTATTTCCCCATCTTTTGACTGAAACCATGGATATGAACATAGATTATTAATATTGATATTATTTTTTGTTAACTGTGCTTACATCCAATTAAATCACTATTATTAACACATAAACATCATGTTGATCATGTGATATCCTGCTACATGACCTACATGCCTGCCAGTCTAAAACAGTTAGTAAAAAAATATGATTGATTTGAAATAAAAGGCCAAATCAGGTATATAAAGTTCATAGGCCGAAAATAATAAACAGTCCAGTAAGATTGTGAAATACATCATTTCAGGACATCAATCATGGTAGCTTTGGCACTAAGTACGGAGTGGCAAGTCAGAATCAGCAAATACCCGTAGTGCTGAGTGTATTGAATAAGGTATTTTAAAATAAAAGTTTAGGCCCTGTGTCGGTTTTTTGGAGTTTAAACATTTTATAATAATTAATACAGTAGTATTAATATCGGACTTGTCTAATTAAGTCTAAAACTCGCCTGGAGAAATGGTGAAAAAGCCACTGGACCAACCATCCATAAAAGTAAAATATGTTACACCCTTCATTTTTAAATTTCACCTACTCAAGAAAAGCTATCAAAATGAGAGAAACTCTCATTCTGCTATCTTGGAATAATATTATAACTCGCTTGGCATAAATTAAAGGTTGTGTAATGGTAAAATACTCACCTTTTTCGATCTATGATTCGACACACTTTACCACTCGTACGACAAAAACAGGAATGGCGTCGTTTCAGTAACGAATCCCGCGTTTTTGAACTTGAAACTTGAAACGAAAACACGCGGCGCTGATTGGTCAATATGGGAAACGAATACAATGTATAAATTTAGGAAGCACATTATTTGAGAATACTATACCGATATTTCGATCTATCCTTAGGTCTTTATCAAGGTATATCAAATTATTTATCTTGTTATTATCGTACTGACACACACGTGGCACCTCGCAATGTTGTTGACGACGCCAATATGAGCCCAACGGTAGTACTGAGTCATCCTTTCAGACGTTTACCGATGTCGGGCCAACAACGTAACATACTACCATTTTAACATCGCACCAAAGGCATCCTGTGATGTTGACACAAAATATGTAATCACTGCTAACTTTTACAACCTGCAGTAGTCCACAGCCATCTTTCAAATGTTTACCGACGTCGGGCCAACAACGTACTGCGACGATGCGGCAAGATCTGTAACCATATCTAATATTTACAACCTATAACCAACGTCAGCCCAACAGTGGTACCCA
>NW_022723969.1:0-1269 GCF_011630105.1 Anneissia japonica
TAATATTTATGTAGGTCTATATGTTAGTATGTATGCATGCAATAAAAATGTATGTATATATGTATGTATAATAATAATAATAATAATAATAATAATAATAATAATAATAATAATAATAATAATAATAGTGTAGTTTTATATAGCGCACATATCTATCTAATGTAAGATGCTCAGGGCGCTTGATGTGTGGACTAGGAACTCGAACAATGACTTTCTTCGTCAAGGGTCCCTTCGTGTCTGTGCTCCCCTCGTGTCTGTGCTCCCCGGTAACCCAGTACCAACTCGTCGTCCACCACAGGGCTGTCTGTTCCAGTACACCGGAGTATCCCCTTTTTCGTCTCAAAGGATGTACTGGGTTCTTTATAGCGCACACGAGTCATTATTATACTGGGCCTACGATATATAGTCCTTATCCGAGAAGACTTGTTCACCACCAAAACCATAGGCGAGCGTGCCGTTCGAACCAGCGCACATAGGCCTATGTATATTAAACAGTATATACAGTAGATAATTAGATAATATCTATAGACAATAGGTAAATGGTTTGCAACAAAAATAAATCGATGTTAGTAGTTAGTAGTAGTAGACTCTTGGGACATAAAACTTGTTAAAAAAACAGATATTTTGAACGCGCCTGCATTCCTCATCAGTGCATAGACGAGTCCAGTCGTCTATGAACTGATGAGAGACGCAAACCAATTATGTAATACCTATGTGGAACATACGTACCATCATATCTTACATATTTATAATGATTTAAAGAACGGCAAAAACCCAGAAACTGCAAGCGAAATTATGCAATGAAATAATATAAATTGAAACGATAGAAGAGGAATCTGACAAAGAAAGAAAATTACTCTGTCTCCACCGGGTTTATATATAGGCCTAATTATGTATGTATGTTTGGTATAATTGTTTGGTATAAACCCCCACTTGTTTATCCGAGCGTCTCTTTATTACATAAATGTACGAACACATAAAATTATAAAATCTCATAAACTGAATAATGTAGGCCTATACCGGTGAAATAAAAATTTTGAAAATAACACTGAAAATTGAATAAGAATGGATTTTACGTAGGAATATTGCACTACCTCTTGAAATGGTATAATATACTGCAACGCATGAAAATGACTCCTGGCTTGGGCACCAGCTCCTAGAATTGCAAGTACCTTTGGTTTTTCCGTGGACAGATACTGTTAAAAAGAAAAGCTAGAATTTAGAACATCGCATTGCGAGGCGAAGCGGTACCTCACCTCACCGCAAAGT
>NW_022723970.1:0-1037 GCF_011630105.1 Anneissia japonica
TGTAGGTTACGATATTGATTTGTCATCCGATGCTGCTAAAGTAACAGCTTACCATCGTTTTCTTGAAACCTGTAAATTTGCATTTGGTCTAAGGGCACATCTTGGAGAAGTCAGCACAGCTGAAGTTAATCAGGTAAGGGGATAGTAACACACACAATGAGACATAGGCCTATGCTGACTTCAAATGTTTTGCTTTCCAATTTTTGGCACTGAAATTATGATATTGCTTGGTCGGCTGACGTCTGCTATCCATTCAATGATTTTTAAAAATCGATGATTTTTCCGTCTAAATTCATATCAATGTAAACAATTATTTTCTTTTCGTCCCAATTTGTTGTCAGCTTGCACGAGAAAGCCATTGATGTATCTATGAAAGATAATGAAACCCACACTTGCGTTATTTTTGTTTTTTAAGGTCTTGAATGATTTGGCATCTGAGGACTTCGCCCGTAAGATCCGAGACACTATAAAAAGCGATATGGTAACTTACACAAATGCAAGTTATTATAGTAACGGACAGGTTGACGCTACAGACAACTTGGGAGGCACGAGTCATGTGAGTGTTTTGGCTGAGAACGGAGATGCTGTTTCTGTGACTACCTCCGTAAACTATTAGTAAGTAAAGCAGTTCTTGTTCATACCTCGAGACATACATTACAGTTACAAGTTACTCTCTCGTACATTTATAGGTGTATTAAAACGTCCGTGCATGGATATGACACTGCGAGTTTTTCCTTCTCACCTCACGAACGTTGCTAATTAATTAAGGGCATTTTTCATTTAAAAAAAATATATTTGCTTGAATGTGTGATGATTTTTTTTTTCTAATTTTGTTATATTTAGCTTTGGTTGCAAAATCATGTCGGCCACAACAGGTATTATATACAACAACCAAATGGCGGACTTCACGATTCCTAATTCGGAGGTTGAGTACCAACCAACGAATCAAGCCAACTACGCAGGTCCTAACAAACGTGCTTTATCATCCATGAGTGGCAGCATACTCCTCGATGAAAATGGTGATGTCAAGTTAGTCA
>NW_022723971.1:0-833 GCF_011630105.1 Anneissia japonica
CCCTGACAATTAACCCAGATAGTCCAAAGGAATTGGAACCGCTAACACCGAACCATTTCCTGATTTGTAGTGGAGTTACAAAGACAGCACCAGGATTGTTCACCAAGAAAGACATTGTAAAGAACTGGCGACAGGTACAATATCTTACAGATCTGTTTTGGAAGAGATGGTCCAACGAATATCTCACTACGCTCCAGGAAAGGCAACGTTGGTTGAATAATAAAAGAAATATCACCGTCGGAGATATAGTTTTGGTAGTGGACAATTCCCAAGGGGAAGTTGGCCAATGGCTAGAGTAGAAGTTGTTGACAAGGACAGGAACAATGTTGTGAGATCTGTACAACTCAGAACTAAATCCTCCACCCTAGTAAGGCCTATTGCCAAACTTGTTCTTGTATTGGAGGCTAGCGAGTAGTTAGTAAACGCTATTAGAACACTATGTGGTAACTGGGAGTTGTTTATTGAAATGTAGTTGATTGCGCTTTGCGTCATTGTTAATGTTCATATTCACATTAAGAGGGCCGGGATGTGAAGTTCACGATATTGTTTATAATTTTAGATAATTAAGTTGAGCGCCCTCAGTTTTTAAATTGTAGTGTTTCCCGCTGGCGATTTTTTTTTCCGTACGAAACATTTACATGAAACTCCACTCGGGCCGTCTCGGCTGAATCGGCCCGAAAATCTCATTGCAGAATTCAGGAGGTCAAAAGGTCAATAGATAAACGTCTACAGAACAACTTCTGAGAGAACGTCGCTGTCTAATTTTTTAAAATACATTGGTCGTTTAAAATTACATATAATATTTGATTAAGCTGCACGAGTAATGAAAAGTG
>NW_022723972.1:0-191 GCF_011630105.1 Anneissia japonica
GGGAAAAAATTACCAGACCGTTTTCAAGATGGGAAAACCTTGAATTTTGAAGAACAAAAAAGTAAAAAATTTTCCCTGGGGAGGAATGTTGACCCACCACCTAGATTTGATTCCAGATCTGCATGATTCATATTCCCATTCATCTTATAAACAGTGGCGTAACAGGCGGGGCAGGGGCAGACTGTTCCCCC
>NW_022723972.1:196-1080 GCF_011630105.1 Anneissia japonica
TCCCCCCCCCCCCCACTGACGGTTTTTACCGGGCTGACCAAGCCGTCGTACCGGGCTGGCTGGGTAAGAAGAGAAAAGAAAGAGGGGAGAGGGAGGGAAAGAGAAAGAAGGGGAAAGAAAGAGAAGAGAAAAATAAAGACAAGAATAAAAAGGAAGATATAATGAACAGATATCACAATACCCCTGCCTGCAACCCATTCTCCACTTCAAAAAGTGTCCATAGCGCATTTGATCTAAGCCGCCAGGTATTCTCCGCAGTGGCGTAATAACCGGGGGACAAGGGGAAAATATCCAGCTGTGGAAAGTCTTTCCCCATTGAATGCCCTTTTCACCCGGGAAAGTGCCTGAAAATCTCAAATTTTAAATCGCATATTTTGTTGAAGTGAGCCAATTTCCTCTAAAAATTGCACATTTTAGGGAGTTTTCATCAAATCCAACGAAATTAGAATTTAAAAAACAAACATTTTTCGCGCGCTTCGCGCGCATTTTTTATGTTAAAGCTTATGCTCGCTCACCTTTGCCTTCTAAGTTATAACACATAGTCCCAAACTCAAGAAAGAAAATTTAAGATAGATCGTTTAACCTATTAAAAAAGGGCCTCAATGTGTAATGATGTTGAAAGAATATGTTTGTAATAAATAAAGCCATAAGGAAAATACTTATATTCAGTTTAAAAAAAAAAAAGAGTGTGGCCATATATAACATAAGAGCATTTCTTGTTGCATTGAGGTAGGCCAATTTCCTCTAAAAATTGCACAATTAGGGAGTTTTGATCAATTCCGACGAAATTAGAATTAAAAGCACAAAAAAAATTTTCGCGCGCTTCGCGCGCATTTGTTAGGGTTCAAGCTTGTGCTTGCCCTCCTTTGCCTTCTAAGTTATTT
>NW_022723973.1:0-565 GCF_011630105.1 Anneissia japonica
AGATTGAATACCTATAGATTTCGTTGTTTTTCTTTTTTGGTCTGAGATGGCATTTCCTCAACATCCTTTATTCTACCCACTTGTTAAAAGTTTTTATATTTTTATCTTTCTTGGGAAAGAGGAAAAACGATACTTTTGGGTGACTTATTTGCGTTCTATTGAAGCCCAATACACAACAACCGTTCGGCATCTTGTTTGATTTGATTTTTGATTATCGTGTCAAAGTGCAATTTGATTGACCAATCACAAATCACGGGAATATAACGCGGTTGTTTCAAATTATCTGAACGATCGCAGTGGGTTTAGAATGCGTATGAAAACAAAGATGGCGTATCGACATATCGGCCATTTTACGGAGAAATTACTTTACAAATGTTTTTATTAATTTCTCAAATTCAACAAATTGTTGAAGGTTAGTATTTTGTGACTGGTTTATTGACTACCCAAGAATTCCAAAACCTTCATTCATTGGATTTTAGAAAATGGTTTCATATCCATTTTAAGTCTAGGCAGCCCACCCATGGTGCTCTGTATGCTCACGTGCCCTTTTCAGTAAATTAAGAAC
>NW_022723974.1:0-2377 GCF_011630105.1 Anneissia japonica
AGTTTAGCCCAGTAGGTTAACTGATATTCAGGGACCCTCTTTAATAAAATTAAAGAACAGTACAAACAATATCATTACAACATAATAATAATAATAATAATAATAATAATAATAATAATAATAATAATAATAATAATAATAATAATAATAATAATAATAATAACAACATACAATCCTCATTTCACAGTTAGTAATTTACCATAACCACCCCACCCCACCCCACTCCCCATATAGAAAACAATACGACATAGCGCTTATCCTATTTATAATATAGGCCACACACGTGTGTTTGAAACTAAATATAAGAATTTTCATCATGGTTTTATTTATTACAAACATATTCTTTCACCATGTATACACATTGAGGCCCTTCTTTTAGGTTAAAATGATCTATCTTAAATTTGTCTTTCTTGAGTTTTGGACTATTATGCGTTTAAATAACTTAAAAGGATAAAACTAAAAAAGCCCTAAAAAGTGCGCGCCAAGCTCGCAAAATATTTTTGTGTTTTCAACTATTTCGTCGGAATTGATGAAAACTCCCTAAAATGTGCAATTTATAGAGGAAATTGGCCTACCGTAACAAGAAATGCGCGCAAAGAATTCGAGAATTTTAGGCACTTTCAGAGGATGCATTTGTCAAGGGGTGGGGAAAGATTTTCCCCTTGTCCCATGGTGTTTTTAATTCTAATTTCGTTGGAATTGATCAAAACTCCCTAAAAATGTTTTGAGGAAATTAGGCCATGTTAACAAGAAATGCGCGCGAAATTTGAGGTTTTTAGGCACTTTCAGGGGATAAAGGGCATTTATAAAGGGGTGGGGAAGATTTTTCAAAGATAGATATTTTCCCTTGTCCTCCAGTGGTTACGCCATTGGGCAGCATAGATCAAAGGAGTTATGACAGTTTTTGAAGTGGAGAAGGGGTTGCAGGGTGTTGTGAGTCTGGTCATTATGATACAGTATCTTCCTTTTTATTCTTGTCTTTATTTTTCTCTTCTCTTTTTCTTCCATTTTCTTTTCCTCTTCTTTCTCTTTCCATCCCTCTCCCCACTTCTTTTCTCTTATTACCCAGCCCGGTACGACGGCTTGGTCAGCCCGGTAAAAACCGTCAGGAGTGGGGAAGTGTCCCCTGCGCGCGCAACGTATCGTTATTAATGATGATCCATTCAGACTGCCACCGAAATCGGCCGACGGCGTAGCATCTGTCTCTTATACACATCTAGATATTTTTCTACTAAAACAATTACACACTAGATCATGGAAACGCGTTTTCCACGCAGTGCTGTCCTTTCGGCGCACAGATAAATCTGGATTTGAGCTAAAGAAAGTTCCCACTACCATTGGAATGTAGGCATTATGTGCAAACAGAAAGCAATACATTAATTACATTTGATATAAGTACCGGTAATTGTCATGTTTTTTTTCACGAACTTCGTTTTCAGTTTTCGAAAAGGCTATGATCATTTATTTGATATCGGCACAGGAGAAACCAGTTCTAGGGCCTGGCTAGGCATAGGGGCTAGGCTAGGCCTAGGCCTAGGCCTATGCCCTAGCCTAGGCTAGGATTTTATGGGAGACGGTACAATTTATTTAGTTAGCTCGGCCTAGCATTCGAAGCTAGGCCTAGGCCAACTTAGGAGTTGAAATGATTGGCAGAGCTGTAGAGTTTATAGATACACTCTTACATACACATATACTAACACCTAGTCCTAGCCCTAGGGCCTACCCATATTAACACACCTAACTGTCCTAACAGTACTATCTGTGCCTGAGACTTGCCACACTCTTCACTTCTCGTTGTGGTATTCTGGTAAGTCAAAGCAATTTAGCTGTGTATTCACTGTTAACTGTGTACATCTATATTCAACAACTTCTGCTGGAGACCAACTCACTGTCTGTCTTGGTGCCAGCCTGTTTTTAAGGTGGATCGTGTGACGTCACCTAAATCTGAGGGACGCCTAATTGGATATCCTGGATATGGTTGTTATCAGGTGATTCCCCACCGGCTGGCAATACAGGACTGTAGCCATGACAGAGTGTTATAAAATTGAATATGGGGGAGGAGAGGTGTGTGAGTGCTGGACTGTAAAGTAAGGCATGCGCAAGAAACATATCAGCGTGCAAAAATTATGCATGAAAATCCATCTGCGCATTTGAAAAAATAAATAAAGGCCAATTTCCACGCATTTTTTGCCAAAAATTAGGCTTTTTGACCTAATAAAATCTATATAGGCCACGTATATGTGTTGTGTTATATTACGATTCCGCACAAATTTTAGCTAGGCCTTGTGTTTGGAATATCAACCGACAACTGTACAATTTGAATTAGAATACTATACATAAATAGTATGGCACAAGTGTGCAAAGTTGGACGAACCTG
>NW_022723975.1:0-4033 GCF_011630105.1 Anneissia japonica
TTATTATTATTATTATTATTATTATTATTATTATTATTATAATTAGGCCTATTATGAGGCCTATTATTATTATGCTTTGTATTGCGACATAAAAAGTTACAAAACTCTAAACTGTAGAGGACGCTAAATCTAATTCTTTGCTCGACAGCGGGCTTAAGGCTTCACTAATGGATGTACTGTAGCGGGATTTATACAGTAGTGCTTTCTGTCTCTTATCCCGCGTTCCCTTATAGTTAAATAGGTATTTAATCGGTTTCTTCACTATCAATTTTAAATGGTTTGTAAAAAAATATTTGTTTGGATGTTTGCTTAAGTGCTGTTTTTCATTTATTTATTTATTTTTTTAAGTAAAGGAATTTTATAATACATATCTTTTTGGAGCCCCTCCTGTTGTTCAAATGCTTATTGATTATCCTTCTCATTGTGTTGCATCGACAACTAGTGCTGTTATAGTCCACATGCAAAAATGAGTGGAAGATCAGTTGCAGAAATACGTTGTTCGTTAGGGAAAATACAAGTTTGTTTGTAAACTTACGTTGTTTGTAATGTTCGTTGTTCGATTCACTTTTGTATTATTGGCGGCGATTACAGTCTATAATCCTGGTTAGATGCTTAGATCACTTTTTTTGGTCTATGTAATATGTCATACAGAAAATCGTTTTTCACTGGTATTACAAATAGGTCTTAGGCCCTATATACAAACATTATTACATTGGCCAAACTGGTTCGTTTCTGTGACAACGAAATTTCGTTGAGTATTAGGTCTATTTTCATTCAGCTGGTTCGTAAATACTTCGTTGACAACGGAAATGAAAGTAAACCAGAGTGCGTTAATTTGCAATAAGTTATCCACGTAACCAAAGCAAACATGGCCGATTTGTCAGTCTAGCAACAACATTTGCGTTAATATAATTTAAATTCAGAAAAAAATTATTATTATATTTACATTGGTTGATATGAGGGAGGGTCAGGGGGTCTTGACCCCCCTTAGGGAAAAAATTTTGAAACCCTATCCTGAACCCTCCTTCCCTTTTAGGATTTATCGATTAATGGAAAAAGAACACATAGGCCTATGCAACTACTCATTTTTTTTTCTATGTATGCCGGTACATAATAGGCCTGTATTTTTACTGTAAGAAGAATGAGAGAAATTTACCTGACAGTCTACAAAAGGGGAAAACCTTGAACTTAAAAGTCATTAAATGATACTTCAGAAGTCGGGAAAATTCATTTCTCGCCATCTAGGAATCAAAATTTTCCCGGTGGAGGACTCCCGATCAAAGGAGCTTTCTTTGTTTTTGTAGGTAGCTTTGATCAATAGGCTAAGAATGCTTTGATCTTTAGTTTATTTATAACTATGTCACCTACTTGTGGTAATGTTTGATTGGTCAAACACTTTTGGTACTTGTGCATATAAGCTTGCAAATATGGATAATTTTTCATTCCTGATCATGAGATAATTAATGTCGAAATATTGAATTCCCGACAGGATGGCGTGCATTTCGATACTTAGAGTACGGTATGTATTATACTGTCTTTTCGACTCCCGATCCCCTGTATGCAACTACTCAATTATTTTATGTACGTATACACATATAGATAGGCCTAGGCCCATTAACTGTAATAAGAATGAGAAAGTTTACCTGACCGGTTTAAGAGGGAAAACCTTGGACTTAAACGGTCATTAAGAGACATCTCAGAAGTCGGGAAAGCTCATTATCCGCCATCTAGCAATCAAAATTTTCCCGGACCTCCCTTTCTTTTTGGGGTTTTTATGAAATTCTGTGAATCCCCCTAAATGTGAACCTTCCTCCCCTGTTTTTAACGAAAACCATACAAGCTGAAGCAACCTTGATTACGCTATTATTATTATTATTATTATTATTATTATTATTATTATTATTATTATTATTATTATTATTATTATTATTATTATTATTATTATTATTATTATTATTATTATTATTATTATAATTATTATTATTATTATAATAATAATTATTATTATTTTTATTTATTATCAGAGCAACTGTCTACCAATATGGAACATTGACCAATAATATATAACAATAATAATATATGAACAATTATTATTATTATTATTATTATTATTATTATTATTAATAGGCATATTATATTATTATAAGGCCTATTATTATTAGCATTATTATTATTATTAATAGGCATATTATATTATTATAAGGCCTATTATTATTAGCATTATTATTATTATTAGCATTATTATTATTATTATTAATAGGCATATTATATTATTATATGGCCTATTATTATTATTATTATTATTATTATTATTATTATTATTATTATTATTAACAACACGATATTCAAACTTAAAACAGTGATTAATTTAGTCTTTTTGCAAGTACACGACTTTTAAAATCAATCAAGAGATCTTTGCTTTTCTCCCCTTTTTAACTTTCACTTTTGTATTACTAATATTGCGACTACACTATTGTGAGTGGAAATAATATCAGTCTATTGTCAAATAAAGTGAAATCACTTCGACCTGACAAAATAACGTAAAATTATCAGCCATACATATTGACAAATGAAAAGAGCTCCAAAAAATACGAAATGGTTCTTCTTGCAACATTATCGTTCAAGAGCGAGAATAGCCTAGCAAAAGTGTTTCACGCTGACATTAGTTGTTTTTAGGTCATTTTTTGTCTTTCCACAGTCGTATCTGGCAAATACTTGTCGGATTTTTGTATTCCCTTCTGCATTTGGAAGGCAATTCTTTTCTGATTGCTTTTAGTATTTGTTTCAATTGTATTGCTTGAAAAGGTCACCGTCATTTTTCACTTTTTTATTGGTGCTATGCTGACCGCCCACAGCGCGTAGAGGCGGCATTTTGACATCTTTTTAGTGACTTCGTTTAAATTGCCATTTCGGCTGTTCACCAATCAAATATCTTGTTGTTCATGAATTCAAGAATATGAATTCCTATTGGATAAAAACAAAATCACCATCAAAACACTAATTTCAATATGAATGAACAATCCTGTCTAGGCATTATGCCCGCAAAAATGCGAAGCTTTGGTATAGGCTTCCACCATTGTCAAAGGTCTGGAAGCCCTGGCCTTAACAACAACAACAACAAAAATTGGTTCGTGTGGGAATCGAAAACACAACCTCCAGGTTTGCTATTCATTATCCACGATCACCTAAACTGCCTTAAAAAAAAAAAAAAAAAAAAAAAAAGGTTCGTGGTTCGTGTGGGAATTGAACACACAACACCAGGTTTGCTATTCATTATCCACCATCAAATAAACTGCCTTAAAAAAACAAAAAAATGGTTCGTGTGTGAATCGAACACACAACCACCAGGTTTTGTTATTCATTATCCACCATCAACTAAACTGCCTTAAAAAAAATTTAAAAAATTTAAAAAAAACTTGGTTCGTGTGGGAATCGAAAACACAACCCCCAGGTTTGCTATTCATTATCCACCATCACCTAAACTGCCTTAAAAAAAATTGAACACACAACCACCAGGTTTACTATTCATTATCCACCATCAAATAAACTGCCTTAAAAAAACAAAAAAACAAATTGGTTCGTGCGGGAATCGAACACACAACCTCCAGGTTTGCTATTAATTATCCACCATCAACTAAACTGCATAAAAAAAAATGGTTTGTGTGGGAATCGAACACACAACCACCAGATTTTTGCTATTCATTATCCACCATCAACTAAACTGCCTTAAAAAAAAAAATAGGAAAAAAAATGGTTTGTGTGAGAATCGAACACACAACCTCCATGCTATTCATTATCCACCATCAACTTAACTGCCTTGAAAAAAAAAAAAAAAAAAAAATGGTTCGTGTGGGAATCGAACACACAACCACCAGNNNNATTCACAATTAAATAAAAATCCTCAAAAAAAAAAAAAAAAAAAAAAAAAAAAATGGTTCGTGTGGGAATTGAACACACAACCACAGGGTTTCTCGTAACATGATTCTATTTATTTTTTTAATTTGCATAATAAATTTTTTAAACATTTTTGTCT
>NW_022723976.1:0-199 GCF_011630105.1 Anneissia japonica
GTTGGAGCGACAAAAATCGCAAAGATAAAGAGAATCACTGGGAACTTTTACTTAAAACAACCACCCCATTGGGACTCAATATTAGGAACGTTCTCCCAGTACACTAAATTAAACCAATGGCATTTCAATTTATTCTAGATAAATCATTTGGCTTATTTATTGAGGCTTGCCTCTAAAGTTTAGTTTTGGCCTTCCTGTT
>NW_022723976.1:310-939 GCF_011630105.1 Anneissia japonica
ACTAGTGTTGTCCGAAAGCTCTGGTTCTATTTCTGGCTGTTTACTTACGTTTACTTTTTAGCTGTTGCTTATCATTTTTGTATCTCTATTGAGATCCAGCCATCGTTTCCCACAGCATTGTTGTTTTTTAGTATTTTGCCTTTTAATCTATATATATATAGTGGTCATGAAAATATGTGCCTTATAAGTCCACCATTCTTACTATTGTTGCATAACCATCATAGCATAACATAGCATATATTATAGGCCCCAGATTAGCAAAAATTTCATTCTTTAGAATAAAACATTGATGACAGAATTGGTAATTCTCATTAGTTTTGTTCAGTAATTTGGGAAGGTCTAATTCTTCCTATAAGAGTCTACAATCATTTTAATTAACTACAGCTGTTAGATACTCTTTACCAATGATTAGGTGGCGCCATTACAGTCTCCACCTTCAATTAAATAACCCCCAAGGCTTAATCACTGTTTTCCACAATCAACTATTGGGGAAAGGTAATGGAGCTGGAAATTGGTGGATAAGATGACTGCTCCTCCATATCATGTAAGTAAGAGGTGTTTTCATTCATTCATTCATTCATTTGTTCATTTTCTCTACATTCGCTAAGTTGCATAACAAGTATTTCAGA
>NW_022723977.1:0-1062 GCF_011630105.1 Anneissia japonica
TGTGACCATACCATTTATAATTAGGAATATTTATAACATCCTTTCCTTTCAAATGAGATTCTACATATCAATAAACACCTTAAATAACTCTCACTGTGCTATTGACTTTACCATGGAAATTGCCCATAATAATTCTATAAATTTTTAGGAATGGCTATTTCTAAAACAGCTACTTCATCATTGGAAACTAAAGTGTACAAGGAATCTACTAACAAAGGTCTTCTTTTACATTATGATAGTCATGTAGACAATAAATACAAAAGAAATCTTGTACATACTATGCTTAATTGAGCTTACAAATTATCATCAACCAATGAATTATTTCTTGAAGAAGTTAATGATATTGAAACTATGTTTGATAGATTAAATTACCCAGCGGAATTAATCAGTAGTATCATCATTGAGGAAAGAAAATTTTTCTTTCCTCCATGGTATCATTAATGATTTTAAACAATCTATTGTTAATACATCTAACAATAATATTATTACTAATAGTCAAGAAGCTATCGAGCAACCCATCAGAATTGTTCTACCATTTAAAGATCAAACTTGTTCCAACACCGTATCTAAACAAATTAAACAGCTTAGCTGTAAGATTAATAATGAAATTATGCCCGTATTCACTAGCAGGAAGATAGGTGAAATCTTATCGAAAGAAAGTAAACCTAAGATTGTTAATGAACAATGCGTTGTTTATAAATTTCAATGTGGCTTGTGCGATGCAAGCTATGTCGGCTACACTTGTCGACACCTTTATCAACGCATTGATGAGCACAGTAAAGGTAAAGGTAACATAGGACAACATTTAAAAGATCATGATATTAGTGCTACTGAAACTGTTAATTATTTCAAGGTTTTATCTAAGTGCAAATCCAAGTTTGATTGCTTAATCAAAGAAATGCTTTCGATCAAAGAACTGAAACCTACACTTAACAAACAAACTAATTCAGTCAAAGCCAAGCAGTTTATCTAGTTAATCTGCTAAGAAGGGCTATCAATCAATCAATCAATCAATTTATTTGGAAATTGCACCTTTGCATCGGTGGCACACACAAAAAGTGG
>NW_022723978.1:0-737 GCF_011630105.1 Anneissia japonica
TATAGTATATTTCAACTTCAATTTTCATAAATTGGCCTAAATTCGCCCATTCTAATTTTAACAGTTATTAATTAATAAATGATTAAGGATTATAATAAACTAATTCATTTTAGGGTTAACGAGGGTTAACTATTCGAAAAATGAATCCAAAATCTGAGTATTTTTCAGTTTTACGCTGACTTAGCTTTATAGTCGAACCAGTCAATCTTTAAACAAAATTATAATGAACACAGGAGTAATTTTAACATAAATATTTTACGGAATCCGTTCCTGAAATATACAAATAATAACGTACCAAAAGCCCGAAATAATCTAATCAGGGGAACATTGTTCATTATAAAGATATTTAATGGGTTAAAATCAAACGTTTTATTGCACAACTGCTCTGCTGGAAGCGTATAAATGCATGTCGTTGCCAAGTGTAAAAAATGTGAATTATAGGGTAATACGCCCGCGCGCGATCCAAAAGCGGGGAACACATAGGTTTGTCGCGTCAAAGGGATCTGTTGCCGAGTGATCTCCTTCTCAATAATACCTCCATGGTATAACCATGGAGGTATTATTGAGAAGGAGATCACTCGGCAAAGCTACGCGCACGCAGCGCTATGCAAATGAACCAAGATCAAAGTTGCCGCAGCGCGTAAAGAACGTTTGCGCGATGCCTTTGAAGTACCATGTGTTCCCCGCCATCAAATTTTCAACAGGCATAGTTGACCAAAAAATTGAACATGACGAAT
>NW_022723979.1:0-604 GCF_011630105.1 Anneissia japonica
ATTGTTTATATATGTATAATGTATGATAAATCACATCTCCGTTGCTTTGTGAACATACACACATAATTGAGTCGTGCAGTCTAGTTAACTTTGTCGATGACATGTGTCTCACAGGTTTAATATTACATGATAATGAAGTAAACTATAGAAATGAAGTAGAAAAAATTACAGACTGGTGCAATATATAAGGTAAACACTCTAAGAATAAAGTACTGAATTTCGATTTTCGAAAATTTAAAGAACCATCATCAACAACTCTTAAAGCCCCATTCCCGGCAAAATTTCAGTTTTTAAGAAAAATCTAATTTTTGTATAATGTTATAAAGATTTATAAATATAATACGGAATTGCTAGTTTAAATGAATTTAGACATTCATAAGAATGAAAAAAAATGTAAAATAAGACTGAAATTTGATTTTTTTTTTTTTGTGCTCCACACAAAAAATAAATGCGGATGAATTTTTCATGTTGATTTTGCGATAGGTCGTGAGAAGAAATATCGTAGGCGCCGAAAACATTAGCCTACCCAATGCTGCTAAGCTAGGCCTAGCCTTACCTCGATTTAGGTTCTGTTATCACACATAAAAACGGCCTACATGATATT
>NW_022723980.1:0-992 GCF_011630105.1 Anneissia japonica
TTTCTATTTTTAACTGCTTGTTTATATGTTCAGAACTACGCAACATATTATGATTTGAATTATATTAAATATATAAATAATATATACTGAATACATAATGCTACAATAGAAAGTTACCATATCATTTACTAATATTCGCTCTATATACTACTCCGCAAAATCATTATTTATTTTAATTTACTGTGGTACATTGATTTTTATATTTTCATATATCATTCGAGATCCAGCAAAGCTAAAAATAAAGCAAATAATAAGAAGATATATCTTATATATTTCTGGCAGTCTACTGTAATGTTTGATTCAGATAGAAGATCTACCAACCTCAGCCCCACCATGGTTGGGGCCCTATTAATATTCTGTTTCAATTTATAATATTCATCGCATTATTATTCCGCTTGCCATACAATATAATATTTATCTGAAATGACTTGAAATGAAATGAATGGCCCTAAATAAACAATCTGGTCAAGTTAATTATTGAATGACTTTAAATGAATGACCTTACATGAACAATCTGACTGTTTCGTCGATACTCAAATACTTTGGCTCACTCTTTGTTGATTTATAATAATAATGACGTTTATTTTAAACGACGTTAGAAAACTGCAAACAAATAATAAGAAAGACAATATTAACTCACATCAATCGGAAAATACTATACGGTTAACGCCTACTCAAATTAATTGACATGTTCAGTCAAGCGTGACGGCCTAGCAACAGTACCTGTTGGCAACGGAACCTCTGCTAAACATTTTATACTCGCGATCAGGGGCGGATCCAGGATTTAAAAAAGGGGGTTCGAAATGTTTCCAAAACCTAAAATGAAGGGGTCGGGGGTCCTTCCCCGAGAAAATTTGGATACCTAGATGGCCGGAAATGAGCTTTCCTGACTTCTGAGGAGTCTTTTAAATGACCATTTAGTTCTTCAAAATTCAAGGTTTCTCCCTCTTGAAAAGGGTCAGGTAATTTTATCCCATTCTTTAGGCCTAAAA
>NW_022723981.1:0-687 GCF_011630105.1 Anneissia japonica
CATAACATTTGAGACATTCTGGGCTATTATATTTTTCTTTTTCCCTCTTTTTTTTTTCTTTCTTTTTTTACTTCCCAAAAGGGGGGTGGGGCCGGGGCCGGGCCGGACCCCTAAATCCGCCCCTGCTCATATGAAATGTCTGACAGTAAACAACCTGTTGCTTGAATTCTTTGAATTTCTGGTTTGATACCTTGGAATATAATCTGAACTATGGCACTGTACCATACAAAATTCCCGTTTCCAAGAAGTCAACCTTTTGCTTGAATTCTTTGAATGTCTGGTTTGATCTTGGAATATAATCTGAACTATGCCACTGTACCATAAAAAAATTTACGTTTCCAAGAAGTCACAATCATTGAAAGAGCTTTATTGTACGGAAGTTCTTCGGAAAATCTCAGACAACACAGGAAAAAACAAAAACATCTAATGCAGAATAGGTCGGGCAAACAAGTGTGTCTTAAGAGACCAAGTGGGTCTTAGGTGATAACTTTCTTGCCTTAACTTTAGACATACACTAAACGGAAACTATTCAAAAGCATAAATGATGGAGAGGTTGTGTGTTCGAAGTGCCGAATCATGTACACATCATCATAAACAGGATCTGTGGTCATACCTATGTGATTTACCTGACTATGATTTCCTTCCCACAACATTGTTGTTTTCCACCATTTTGCCTTTTAATTAATA
>NW_022723982.1:0-880 GCF_011630105.1 Anneissia japonica
GATATTTGCAAAATAATTTAGATATCCAAAATGACAGTACTAACATCGAAACAATAATTTTTGAAAAACAAAATAGATGAAAAATTTCAATGAAATTTAAGGGAAAACCCACGACAAAAACTGTAGTAATAAGAATATTCTTATTCATAACAATGAATACAGCAGGGCTATAGAAATAAAAATTGCCACTGAATATTTATAAAAACCGAAAGGTCCGCTGATTAATCTCACAACAGTATACATACTCTAGTACTCCAAGTATTAAAATAGGCTACAATTCGACATTAAAGGGGGAGTGCGGGGATGAAATAATTAATTTTTAATTTAAAATAGAGGGATGGGCGACCACAACGACGGTGACGGCACTCGATTTTGGAGCGCGGTATTCGAAAACGAGGCTCGTGAACTGGGTCCCAAAAAAAAAAACTGGGTCCCAAAAAAAAACTGGTGCTACAGGATTTTGAGCTAGTGTTATAAGATAGGGAATTTCATAAAATGTACCGACTTTCAAAGGCTTGCATTCTGTAACCCCATAAAAAATTGTGTCAAACTTTAGATATTCCAATGTAAATTTGGCCGTTCTTTCCATTTATATGGGTTTTCACTTATGAAAATGTCTCAATTATGTGTAAAATAACGATTTGCCCCAGTTTTTATTTCGGAAATTTGCCTAAGACAGGGAGTCAGCTGATTCACTCAACCGTAACGAGCTGGTAACGACATTAGCCAACTGATGAGAATGGTCGTCGCGAGCGGAAAATTTAAAAATTAGGACTGGCGAAAATATTCAATAATAATAGTAAAATAAGTCGAACGCATTTTTGAAGAATGAATCTTTCAAAAAGATATGTTTGCTGGTTTGGATAAGGAAGTCTTGGAA
>NW_022723984.1:0-698 GCF_011630105.1 Anneissia japonica
AATTCAAGATTTTCCCCCAAATTAATAGTAATTAATAACGCGACAATGGATTCTCGCACCGGTCAGAATGTTGTTTGACAGGCGCTTCCTTCGCTGTACCTGTAAAAACACAGTCACGTGATTCGTCGCTTGGCATGAGAGCAACGTAGTTTGTTTGAAAACTCAAGTTGTCTGTCTGTTTTTCCAGTGGGGGTAAGCTGGAAATTAGCTCTCATGCAATGTACTTTCAACATAGCCAGGCTAGTTAAAAATTGATATCAAAAGTTAAGATTGTTTTCCACAAGCATGCTCAGGCTACGACGTTGAGTAAACAGGCATGTTATTGTTTTGATTTAATTGTTGCAATGATTTCAAGATCTTTAATCATTATACCGTGTCACACTGCGGCAAATTTATAATATCACTAAGCCTCCCTAGCTTGAATAGCGCTAACTGTACGTAGTGCTGGTAAGCCTACTGGTAGTTAATTAACAGTTTAAAGCGTTAGCCGGATTAATTTTCTCCGACTAAATATAGCCTTGCGTGGAGGCATCAACTACTACTGTTTCCCCATTGAATGTCCCAGAGGGCTGTGGAATGTGGGGACAGCTTGGTAGAATTGATGTGTAAAAGCAGGGCGTAGTTGTACGAGCAATGTTTGTTTCCCACGATATATAGCCACTGTAACCATGATTCTTACTATTCTTATTCATTTCGCT
>NW_022723985.1:0-1961 GCF_011630105.1 Anneissia japonica
AAGGATCCATACTCGACTTGGGAGTTGTTTTTTTTTTTAATCAGAGCGAACGATTACATGTTCACGTCATCATGGTTTCCTATGTTCTGATTGGCTAAAAGAAATCTACATTGCTGTGTACTGCAGAAAGAATATGCATGCAGATGCCACATTTCATCTAGCTATTGGAACAATATTGTATGTAACCTCCATTCGTATCGTAGGTTAAATGTTGAAAGTGTCGGCTTCCGCATTTTCTCGTCCTGTTAAATTTTTGGCAGATTTATGAATGTTGTGAAATGCCAGGGACCAAATTGCCTTGTCATGTCTGCCAGATCTTTCGCAGGCCCGCCTAAGTGATTCAGGTATGTTACTGTGGAAATATTATCTGATACTATATGTACTGATTTCCCTTTGTAGAAAAGTGCCATCAGCACAGCGCTCAGTTCTTTTTTAATTGGAAGGCATGTTTTTTAGTCTTTTGTTCCAAAAGCCTGCTGCATGACTTTTTACCCACGATGCCCAACCTGCTGTGGATACGTCTGCACTGGACGTTTGCGATCAGCTGCCAAAAACCAATCATCAATGAATAGCGCAGTGCGTATCCCACGTGTATGCACATTGGTAAGAACTGGCCTCAATGTTTTTGCAAAAAAATTATGGTGATGGAAGACCAAATGGAATCCTTGTCCAACAATAATATTGTTTTTTCCACTGATATTGTTTTTTGATGGTCTTTGGCTACGGGTACATGATAAAAACCATCTTTAGAGTCCAATATACAGTAATAAATAAATCCTTGTTTACAACACTAGATGAAATCACATTAATTTTTTCATTTGTAAATTTCTTTGTCTCAATAAATGAGTTCAAGATGTTTAAATCAATAATTATAAGCCACTGTTTTTTTCCCTTTATTTCAGCACATTTAATGGTGATACTACAGTACTAATGGTTTAAGATTTTCATACAATATGATTTTCAGATAATTTTTTTAAGTTCAATGTGAAAACATGAGTTCATGTCGCGACATTCATGCCCAAGGAGGGCGCTTGTCTATTTTAATTACTGACATTAAGTTTTGCAGTTTTATTTGTAGAGCAGCAGTACAGTACATTGATTAACAACAAAATGTGAGAATAGATTTACACCATAATAGGGGTTAATTTGCAGTTAAATTATTATACCATACCTTGGTCGCCTTCCAACATCAACTTTTGTCTTTTAGATGCTGTCGGTTTGAGTTCATCATCTGTAAAAAATGAATAGTTAAGTGTTTTTACTTTGACTATTTCATCTAAATTAAGGACTAAGCATCACCTGGGTCTAAGCATCATATATTATGTGCTCTAGGCATTGCCTGGGCTCAAAGCATCAGCTAGCTAGGCCTAAACATTAGGCCTAAAAAAAATTGTTTGTTTGCCCTTCATTTTTTAAAATGATAAAAAGGGGCGGGTGGGAAAAGTTTTTTTTATTTTTTTTAAATACTCATCAGATGGAATAAAAATACCCACAGAGGCCTGGAATGGCAATATCGCACATCAGACAACAACTTTCAACTAATTTGTAGAGCATCTGGCAAAAATTAAAGATAAATAATTATTATGTAAAGATTACTACAGGTATGTTCATCTGTAAATATTCTTATTTATAAGTTTGTATTTAATATATGTATATATAGCATCCGTCATATATGTATATATAGCATCCGTCATCCCACAAATAGCAATGTATCTAAATATAAGCGTTATCGCAATAAATTAAACCATCTCCTAAAAATTGCTAAATCTAATTATTATAAATACACATTTAATAAGCTTAAATCTAATATCAAGGCTACTTGGCGTGTCATAAATTCTTTACTTAAACCATCAAATAACACCTTACCTGATATTGAGATTTTGGATAAAGGTGAAGTAATACAAGACCCCTTGAAAGTCTCAAATTTATTAAACGATCACTTTACTAATATAGGTCCTGAA
>NW_022723986.1:0-500 GCF_011630105.1 Anneissia japonica
CGCAAGGTATTTAAGGATACCTCCATGAAAAAATATTATTCTTATGTGAATAAATTATCAAATGACTTGAGAGCAAACCCCAAGCGATTTTGGAGTTGGATTAAACCGTGTTATAAAAATAGAGATAAATCGAATATTATTCGCCATGGGGACATATTTGCATCTACACCAGGGGAGAAAGCTAAGGTTTTTAATGATTATTTTAACTCTGTATTTAAGGTACATAATTTTTATTGTCTATCTCCATCTCCCACAATATCCTCTCGATAACCTTTCAACATTTCAAATTGATAAAAATAAAATTGAGATGCTTCTAAGTCAAATTGATACGAGTAAATCATCGGGAAGTGACAATATTAATAATGTTATTCAAAAAATTGGTGCAACTCTTCTTTCTAGGCCATTACATATTCTTTTCAATTGGACAATACGTGAGGGCACGTTCCCACAAGCATGGAAAATGGCTAATATATGTCCTATACATAAAAATGGTAGAAAAG
>NW_022723986.1:515-1059 GCF_011630105.1 Anneissia japonica
TCTATATTACCAACTATATCTAAAATATTTGAACGATTAATTTTTAACCATTTATTTCAACACGTCTTACCCGTTCTCTCCCCTGCTCAGCATGGCTTCATACCAAATAGATCATGTACCATCAACCTTACAACATTAATTTCTTTTGCATATCAAGCATTTTACAATAAAACACAATGTGATGTCACATACACTGATTTTGCAAAGGCCTTTGACACAGTCAACAATAAACTCCTCATTTATAAACTTTCTAAATTTGTTTTACTGGTAATGTTTTAAAGCTTTTGCGCAATTACTTATACAATCGAAAACAAAGGGTCTCAATTGATGGCAGTACATCAGACTGGCTCCCTGTGAGACCAGGTGTCCCGCAGGGAACAATTGGGACCTTTATTTTTTACCCTTTTCATAAACGACTTTCAATTCCCATTGTTTACTATATGCTGATGATTTGAAATTGATTAGATTAATATCTCATATGCACGATTCACGCCTTTTACAAGATAATCTACATAAACTTAATTCATGGTGCAATACTTGGCAT
>NW_022723986.1:1124-2276 GCF_011630105.1 Anneissia japonica
GTATATTTTGTAATCATACTT
Organism: Anneissia japonica; assembly: GCF_011630105.1. NCBI lineage: Eukaryota > Metazoa > Echinodermata > Crinoidea > Comatulida > Comatulidae > Anneissia > Anneissia japonica. The sequence continues at coordinate 1,146 of NW_022723986.1, forward strand.
TAGACAATGTAAATTCTCATTGTGATCTTGGCATAATTATCGACTCTAAGCTTAATTTTAACGAACATATTAAACATTATATATTTTAAAGCTAATAGGATGTTAGGACTCGTCAAGCGAAATTGCTGACATATTAATAATGTAAATACCCATATCTCTCTATTTGATTCCTTAATTAGACCGCAAGTTGAAACTTGTACAGTTATTTTTAACAGCATCAGTTGAATAAACACAAGCCTCTAAAATTGACATTATTCAACACCGCTTTGTTAAATTTGTTTCAAGGGTATGTAATGTTCCAAAAAGTTCTATTAATCTAAGTTCCTTCACTTAAAAGTCGACATAATTTCCTGGATATAACATTTTTATTTAAATGTGTTAATGGTATCTATGGTAATTACTTAACCTCTATATTTTGTATTTATGTTAAACCTCGTAGGTGCCGTAATACCTTTACTGAATTTTTCACAATTTCTTTTGCCATGTCAATGTTACAAAAAAAATGGTTTAATCAATAGATTACCTAGATTAATCTTAGCAAAGAAGATAATTCCATAGATGTATTTTATAATAGTGTAGAAGTATATAAAAAGAAGATCAAATGTATTTTACCTAGGCTTATACTAGAGTCAGTTTTGTTATCTTTTGTGACTATTTAAATTATTTATATCTGCTTATTTGTATCTGTTTTTTGTTTCCATTCTGTAAGTGGCGGGACACCCGCTGTTGAATGCGAATAGAAATAAAATAAAAAATAAAATTATGTATTGATAATATTGTAAACTAGCAGTGAAAATCAAAATCAAAACACAGGCTTGACACTTTCTATACAGTTCTATATTTCATTTTATACTACTATTTCTTCAGGAATACTAGCAAGAGTGACTGACATAATCCGTAATTTGGATAGTGTGATACAGAAAAAAACTCTACAGTATAGAGATTTGAGTTTGACGAAGCATGGAAAAGCTATCATAGATATTCAACTGTATTAGCAAACAAAACCATTGTTTACATTTATAACAATGGTCTGATCTCAATGAGGCTCTATCCAGGAAAAAAAAAATACTTTATAAAAAAATAGGGGGTGGAGGAAGGGTGTTTATTTGTCATAAAGTGTTGAATAACATT
>NW_022723987.1:0-925 GCF_011630105.1 Anneissia japonica
TGGCAACTAACACGCGCGTGGGTAATTCGTCACGTGCGCTGACGGTTTATGGTCTGGTTGCTATGATTTTTGTGACGTTCAGCGTGTAGGGACGCACGTGCGCATAGAATGTCGATGCCAGAGTTATAACCTATGGCTACGTTCAGACCTGTGAGATACGCCAGGCGTATCTAACGCCGGGCGTACAATAATCCATGGCGTAACTAGCGAGATGTCCAGACTGGGCGATTAATGAACGCTAGCGTAAGTATTCGCGCGTAATATTCGTATTCGTATTTCGCGCATTTTATTTTCTGTTTACATCTAGGTTTATTTTGATTGGTCAAATCTTGGCTGAGTTCAAAATCACCGATGCATGACTGTCTTAAATCAGTGGCGTACGCTAATCTGGGGTCTGTTGCTGGATTACCGTACGCCAGTGATTGCGCGATAATACTGGCGTTCGCTACGCCGCGCACAAGTTCACACCACTCGATTAACGTTACGCTAGCGTAAGTCGTTGTGTCCAGACTGGGTGATTAATGAACGCTGGCGTAAGTATTCGCGCGAAATATTCGTATTCGTAATTCCCGCATTTTATTTTCTGTTTACATCTAGGTTTATTTTGATTGGTCAAATCTTGGCTGAGTTCAAAATCACCGATGCGTGACTGTCGTAAATCAGTGGCGTACGCTAATCTGGGGTCTGTTGCTGGATTACCGTACGCCAGTGATTGCGCGATAATACTGGCGTTCGCTACGCCGCGCACAAGTTCACACCACTCTATTAACGTTACGCTAGCGTAAGTCGTTGTGTACGCCACTGATGGCGAAGCAATGCAGAGTTATGTATGTGTACCATCCAAGATGGCCGTCGTAGTTAAGCGCCACCTTCAGGCTTAGTATACATATTATTACATATTAATAAGCCCTCTGACTGACTATTA
>NW_022723988.1:0-661 GCF_011630105.1 Anneissia japonica
TGATTATCATATTCTTCATTGTCATCATCACCATTATTATTATCATAATCGTTATCTTCATCTTCATCCACATTGCCAACATCATCATCATCCTCATTACCAATCATCATTATTACCACCATATTATCATAATCATGGTCATAGTCATCATCATTATTGTCGTCGTCATTAACATATTAACTTTTCTCATACAGTCTGTTTACTGTAAAACCCGATGAAGTTTTTGCTAGCATCGGAATCTTCTTACCTCTTTATCGACTATACAGAAGGTGATGAAAATGAAGGCCCCCTGTAGACTATTGAAGCATACAAATATGTACTGCATTATAACGGACCTAGATAAGTCAAGTATCCAGAATAAGCCGAGTATCCAGGTTAAGCCAAGCAAGGGAAACAAAATCAGCGCTCCTCTGGCGGAAACTCTGTACGATACAAAACAAAATTTACAAAAAATCGATAAAGGACGAAACAAAACGACGAAGGGGATGCATTTGAGATAAATCACAGTGGGACTACTAATACATTAAAAGTCACCTTCAGAATACAAACTTAAGTGACACACAAGAATAATAAAATTCAGGGTTAAGACGAGGATGATTATGAATATGAAGTCCCCTCAATTAGGATATAAGATACTATATATAAGCAAATTACAAACTAA
>NW_022723989.1:0-1180 GCF_011630105.1 Anneissia japonica
TGCGTTTATATATATATATATATATATATAATTTTGTTATTATTATTACTATTATTATTATTCTTATTATTTATTATTATTATTATTTATGATATTATTATTTATTATTTATTATTGGTGGTCATGTCTTAAAGTTTATTTACAAACCTCCTACCGCACACTTCCTTTTTTTTGTTTATAAAATGTAATTTCAATTGTAATATTTATCGTTGATTAATTTATATTTTATGTGTGTGTGGTAAAAAACAATAAAACAAACAAAACAAAACAAACACATGTCGAAATATCGAATCCCGACACGATGGCGTGCATTTCGATACTTGGAGTATAACAATAATAATAGTGTAGTTTTATATAGCGCACATATTCGTCTAATATAAGATGCTCAGGGCCCTTGATATGTGGACTAGAAACTCGACCAATGACTTTTTTTTCCCCTAGGGGTCCCTTCGTGTCTGTGCTACCCGGTAACCCGGTACCAGCAACTCTCGTCGTCCACTACAGGGGCAGTTTGTCTGTCCAGTACACCGGGGTATCCCCCTACTCGTCTCGAAGGATGTACTGGGTTCTTTATAGTGCACACGAGCCATTGTATACACTGGGCCTACGGTTTATAGTCCTTATCCGAGAAGACTTGTTCTACCACCAGAACCATAGGCGAGCGTGCCGTTCGAACCAGCGCCGATGGCTATAGCTTTCGGCGCCCCTGCTAACCGCTCGAATATTAGGCCTATACTATCTTAGGTTTATGGGGTACAGTAGTATTTAAAATTTGGGGTCCAAATATTATAATAGGGGCAATAAAAAATGAGAGGCAATCAGAAGATTACTTTTCTCACAAATAACACAGCGCAGTCTTGTCCTTTCCACATTATGCATTGGCATGAGCCAGGGTCTTTATGGCGTTCATGGATTTGGGGTCAAATGTCAATAAGGATAATTTCCAGATTAAATATCTTTCTTCACAGGCAAATGATTGGACCCATTTCAAGAACCAGTGACACTGCCACCCAACAAACTGAGGACAAGGATTACATAAGGGTCATTATGGTTATTTTTGTTATAATTGTCCCTTTGAGCTCGAATTTATTAGGAATGATACTTAGGATCTCCCAAACAGCCCATTACCTTATCTTGTTAAAATTAACTCTATCGATTTGTAACTTTCTCCCCCCCCCCC
>NW_022723990.1:0-586 GCF_011630105.1 Anneissia japonica
CGGTGACCTTGTCGAATCTCCAAAGACTGCGAGAGGCGTTCGTCTCGACGAGGAACTGGGCCCTCAAAAGTTGGCAGCCGGGATGCACTTCTATCTTCACGTCGTAGTCGTCCGCTTTCTTGGAAGGACACACGTCCCTCGCGACGTCGTCCACGACGACGAAGCAGCGTTCGTTGATCTCGAAGACCATGCGACGCCGATGCACGTTTCCCTCGAATGCTTTGGCGGTCATCCTGTCTGCGATACTCCGCACTCGTCTCGACGTTATGTTAATGTCGAGAATAAAAAAAAGTTTCGTAAACAAGTTGGAAAATTGTGGTACGTGGAAATTGTTTATTTTTAACGTATGTAATAAAAGAAAGTTTTACAAGTATATATTTTTTAGATGATTTTTATTTATTTGCAAACACCTATGCACGCCCCATCGATTCTCCGGCTCCGAGCGGTGTCTGAATCTGCATCTCCCTGGCTTCCTGGACCAGAGCGCAGAAACCGCAGCAACACACGGCAAATAAATCGCTTAGTCCACTCCCTTCGATCCCTTTGTTTTCCCTGACGTTCTGCCGAGTGATCATACGAGCGAAAA
>NW_022723991.1:0-560 GCF_011630105.1 Anneissia japonica
TGGCGCACTGTGCGACGCTTTGGATTCGCGCGAATGAATTCGCCTAGGGGAAAACCAGCTTCAATCAAGGTAATTTAACAATTTTGTTGAATTACCTTGCTTCAATAATGTATGGGGAGAATGGTAAAAATTGAAACGTCAGTATCACGCATATGACAAGTTGACTGATTATGATTTACGAGGTAGAAGGCCTTTCAGAACACGGGAACCCCCAACAGATCGAGACAGCGTCAAACCAGGGGCGGATCCAGAAATGTCCAAAAGGGGGGGCCGGAAGCGGGGGCCGAAAGTTGGGCCGATTGAGACAACACTGCCGTAGGGGGTCTGGGGCATGCCCCCGCGAAATTTTTGTGTTCTAGACGCNNNNATAACATTTGAGGCATTCTGGGCTATCGTTTTTTTCTTTTTCTCTCTTTTTTCCCCTTTTTTTTTCTTTTTTTACCTCCCAAAAGGGGGGGCCGGGGCCGGGCCGGCCCCCCCCTAAATCCGCCCCTGCAAACCACCAAGAACCTATAACTATGATGTAACCTATACCTTTGTTTTGTACCGCCGCTAATAAT
>NW_022723992.1:0-735 GCF_011630105.1 Anneissia japonica
GTGTCCCGCAGGATTCTTGCTGACTCTTGACGGAACCAAGTGTGTTGGTATGTATGAAGTTAGCAGTGCGCTTGAAAATTGTAGGTCTGCCTTCTCTAAAGACCCACAGAGAAAACCTTCTCAAATTTGGTTAAGAGCCTTCTGGACTCCACCAGATTTAGAAAAAAATGTTACCATCATATAAGTGCAAGAGGCATACATGATCCCTAAGGAGCAGTGGTAACAGTGAATTGGATCCTTCCAGATGTCGTACTAAGAGATTTATGAATTCCACAATCGCATTCCTTGTGAAAATATTGTAATGATTACATGATTCTAGTGTTTTTTTTTGTTTTTGTTTTTGTTTTTTTTTTGCTGTGTTTTGTGATATTGTGAACTGAATTTTTCTTTCTTTTAAACACCTAATAGTGTAAAAAAACACCAAATATTGGGCAGTAATAGAAATAAAAAAAGCATTACAATATAAACATTTAAGAAGCTAAAAACATCAAAATAAGACACAAAAGTCTGGATCAAATTGCCAGTAACTTGAGCAAAACACTGAAAGGTGTCATATGTTCTTGTTATTATTGTATTGTTAAATTTAATGTACAATTGGTGTTGTCTTTGTTTTGTTGTATTAGTGTAGTTATAATTGTAGTATGATATTCATTTAAAATTATAATTTTTAAAAAATTATTTTATCCTATTATGATTGTTGATAGCCATCTTTAACAATTTTTTGTTTGTTATTTT
>NW_022723993.1:0-522 GCF_011630105.1 Anneissia japonica
CCTGGTACTTACCTAATCTTAATTTGGATTAAATTTAGTGCGTCGAACAAAATATAAAGCTATTTGAAGAAAACACTCTCTCGCGGAAATGTGTGTTTCACCTGCTAAACATACATTTGAATACCTCACAGGGACGGAAAGGAGCTCATATGGTCTCCCATATACTTATCTAACACTAACATGGAACAATATAGTGCATTAAATATTTAAAAACTGCACAATTTTACACCTTTTCCCCAATTTTTAAATATTCAAAAATCTGTATCTCATTCACTGTTCCCCAGTTCTCTGCCAAACAACTTTTTTCTGTCCTGGAAAAATCAGACTTACAACATATCAAAAAATCGTTTTCCCCTGGAATTCTAATAAGAAAAATCCTCTTTTGTATTTTTATTATACATATACTTGTGTTATACAAATCTTATATATACACATATATACACAAATCTTATATATATATACACATATATATATATATACATATATATACACACATATATATATACATATATATATATACAT
>NW_022723994.1:0-1064 GCF_011630105.1 Anneissia japonica
TACTTCGTCTTCGTGGTGGACTTTAATTTAGCAGGATGATATATTTTGCTTGGTTTAATTTAGCAGGATGATATGTTTTACTTGGTTTAATCAGTTCAACCAACCAAGTACATCATTGATCTAAAAACATTATTATTATACTGTATAATTGCCAGATATTATGTCTTGTGTGTATGTTCATAATGTTACATTTATTGGTTACTTTATCATGTGTATTAAATAAAAGATATTAAAATGAGTATATAAAATATGCTTAATTAGTTAATTACATGATTGGATTACCGCAAATGTTCCAATACGCAGTACTCTCAAATAGCTAGCTATGCAGTAAATTTTTGCCCTCAAATAATAGCCTTGACAATTAAATATGTATTTAGTTTTGAATTAAATGCTGCCAGTGCTTAATGAATTGTTTTGATGTAACATGATGTTCGTATCTAGAAGTACTGTACTGTGTTTCCATCACAAGTGTCTAAAATTTGTATTAGAGCAGTACTATTTTATTTGATCATTTACGGTAATTTATTGGTTGTGTTTAGCAATGTGTTCAAAGCTGAGGGTGAAGTTTGTAGTGTGTGTGAGAGGTGTGAAAAACATGGAAATACCATTACTTTACATAGAGTACAGCAATATAACACATCTAATTTTAAAAAACTATGAAATTCAAGTCTAAAATCGTAAAGAATCCTATTGTACGAGCTACCTCACCAGTCTGCGCTTCCAGCACCACTATAATTATTCTGGTTTGATGGATACCGGCGCTATATAAACAGCAACTGTCATAAAATTTCATGTTAAAAATACATATTTCATGTAGAAGGTGAATTTTTCGCACAGCAACACCATATGGATATACTGTATTGTAAATAAATATAAAAATAAATTTATTTTCAATATAGGTATGAAAAATATGTTTTTAAAAAGAGGCTCCAGACATCCCAATGGTTCAGACCTCTTGATTCCTGGAGCCACCACTGCTCACTTTCAAGCAGGGGTGGGTATAAAAACCGGTTTGAGGGCCAAAGTGAATTTTTGAGGGCTGCACAACTTTGATGTTATCAGTG
>NW_022723995.1:0-665 GCF_011630105.1 Anneissia japonica
AATGTAGGCTTACCTCAATGCAAGATCTTTTTTCGGGCAGAATCCTCACAATCATTTCATGACTTCCATCTACAAAAAGGACGGCCCGTTGGTAAAAGAGCCTTGGCTCATAGCCTTTCCTATTCTGTGACCATTGCACAAGCCTCACAACAAGTCGGTAGAATATGCCTTCAGGTAGGAACCCATCGAAGTCAATGTACAGGATGACCATTGACTGAGATGCCACCGGCTGATCTTTGCACACCGTTTCATCATCTTGCTTCTTTAGCAGGGATGGTACATAAAAGAAACGGATGCCTTCCTCGGTTGATCGGACAACATCAGCTGGCATCTAACAGAATATACAATTAATAGTTCATAAACACAACATTAAATCAAAGCATACAATGAGAGTAATGACATTAGTTCCTGGATAGCAGTGTAAGTGTAGTCCAAAATAAATACATTAAACTGAATGGAAAAGTCTTTTATAGTTGTGCTGGGTTGGATCCAGAGATGTCCGAAAGAGAGAGGGGGGGAGCCCAAAAGTAGGGCTGATGCCCCTGCGAAATGTATGTTTTCTGGACAACCAAATATAACCTCTGAGGCATTTTGGGCGATCAATTTTTTCTTCTTCTTTCTTTTTCTTTTTTTACTTTCCAAAAGGGGGAACGAGGGCCAGGCCA
>NW_022723996.1:0-731 GCF_011630105.1 Anneissia japonica
AAGTCTTTAAATATTTCACAAAAAATCTTTAGATTAATTAACCACCAATTTAAGAAGCTGTGGAGAACAACAGTACCTGTATTATTTGACCTATCCAATAACTGAACTAATTTTAATAACAAAATAATCTGTTACTTAACATATTTCTGTTATTGTTGTCACAATATGTTGTATAATGTAATTTTCGTACTCGGTTGTAAGACCATCGAGTTTTAAAAATCTATATCTCTATATGTAGTAATATCTTTCTGAATGTGTGTCTGTTCTTTTGTGTTTGTTCTGTATGTATGGTTTAGTGATATTTCTGTATTTCTTTTTAATGCAGTTGTAAACACTTTAGTGGTTTGCCAATACAAATGTTTATGATTTTTGCATTTGTGGGAGAAGATAAAGGCCTTTTTAATGGACCATTTTTCAGGGAAGGTGGTGATGTAAGGTAATGGGTCGGAAGTGGGATTCTTAAATGATCTAGCTATGACCAAGTCTTCGGTGCAAAGAGAGAACGTAAATTGAATGCAGTTAATAAAACTAAGAAACAAAGTGGGGCCCCTATGCTGCCTTGAACAACTCTGCTAGGTGATGGGAAGGTATAGAGAAAGAAATTGTAATAATAATAATAAGATTTATTAAGCGCACATCTCCACTAAAGTGCTCAAGGCACTGTTACTTTTTTAATTAGCCGGTTTATGATCCAAATTTCATACGTCTAAAACCGGGCAGACGCAATTCTA
>NW_022723997.1:0-893 GCF_011630105.1 Anneissia japonica
TTAATAATGAAACCACCCCCTCTACGTCTCCGAAAAATCACGGAAGAAGATGGTCATTTACAGGCAATGATTAATGACATGAAATTGTACAAAAATATTGTATTATCATAGAATTACTTACTCCATGTTTCCCTTTGGAAATTTATATGGCTGCGTTGATCTAAAAACGTGACCCACTCGAGAGCATGGTAATATCTCAAGGCTGCCTCCGCACATCCAAATCTATATAAAATATAACGATAATTATGAGAATTTGTTTTTTAGGTTTCAAATGTCTTGGCTGTAAATTGTATATAAAAAAAAAACTTGATGATGTAAAAATAGTCATACAAAACATACAAGTTATAATTATACCACTACACAGGCATAAACATACATTTGATAATAATAAAATATATAATATTGTATATTTTTATAAATTGGTGTATTGTTGTTTCCTCATTTTTACTGTAAAAACCTATTATATTTTTGGTTGTATTTTGTGTCGGTTGTTTGTTTGGTAAGCATCTTTTGGAGGGCCTATGCAAACTCAAGTTAGAAGTATTGTTACATGTTGAGTGTTTTATATCTAATAAATTGATATATATATAATATATAGGCCTATATATACATTATATATATAATAATTAATATATATATATAATATATATAGGCCTATATATACATTATATATATATATATAATAAATATATGTAATACATTTTAAACGTAAGGAAAGGAACCTGCGAGTGTAAAAAAGTGCCCAACCGGCATTCCAACCCAGGACGTTTTGATGTCTCTGCAGACGCCTTAACAAACTAGGTCATTGAGGTTCTTGTTTGGTAAGCATCTTTTGGTAGGGCCTATGCAAACTCAAGTTAGAAATTTTGTTACATGTTGAGTGTTTTATATCT
>NW_022723998.1:0-747 GCF_011630105.1 Anneissia japonica
TTGGATCCTATTGGATAACATCCTATAGGAATCTTATAGATTTTTCGTCACATCCTATAGGATCCCATAGGACTATTTGAATAGATGTGCTTTAGGAATCCTATAGGATTCTTATATAATTCATGTTAGACTCTTATAAGATTCTTATATAATTTATATAAGACATCTATAGGATTCCTATAGAAAATTTATAAGATTTCTGTAGGAAACATACCCGACCTCTATAAGATACCTATATGAATCCTTATGTTTCATATGAGAAACCTATACGAATCTTATAAGATACCGATAGGATTCCTTTACAATTCATATAAGATTCTTTTACAAAATCTATACGACTCCCATAAGATTCTTATATAATTCATATAAAACTCTTATAAGATTCCTGTAGGAAATATATAGGACTCTTATAAGATACCTATAGGAATCTTTTATGATTCATATAAGAAACCAATACGATTCTAATAAAATATTTATAGGATTTATATATGACTCCTATAAGATTCTTTTAGGAAATTTACAGGAATCCTCTAAGATGCTTATAAGATTCTTTTAGGAAATTCATAAGATTCTAATAGGATAACGATAAGATTCCATTATGAATCTTATAGGAAATATATAAAAAATGTTATAGGATACCTATAGGACTCCTATAGGATTACTAAAAGATTCTTGGAAATTCATAAGATTCTAATAGGATAACGATAAGATTCCATTAAGAATCTTATAGGAAATATATAAAAAATG
>NW_022723999.1:0-566 GCF_011630105.1 Anneissia japonica
TATCAATGTTTTTGTCATTCGCTTCCATGACTACCAACTTTTTGGGCTCAGGCCAAAGATATAGCGGTAGTGGCTATCGGCACTGCCGCAGTGCCGATTTGGCACTGCCGCAGTGCCAAAAAAAGCCAATTGCATCCTGCTGCAGACCGGCAGCGAGGCGAGGTCAGCTACGCTTTGCAAAAGCAGCCAGACATTGCAAAATCGTTAATGCAAAAGAATAGCCTGGGCGATACCATTTTCGCGAAGGTAAATTGCTGTCTCTTATACCTTGTACAAAAAAAAATATGATCGACCACTTTTATGGTTGCTGCCCTCTACAGTATTTCAACGTCAGGTTAAGTTATTGTAGGTGGTGGACAACCCTGGGTAAACTAACCCAGTAGTCATGGTTGGGGGCGAGTGGATACAGAAAGGTTCTGTATTCGGGGGTGCAGGGCGAAGGCCTTGATAAAGCAGACTAAATGTTGTGGCAGATAATGTCCTGGTTTATTTGTCTCCTGTCTCTTTTTTTGTGGACTGATTATTATTTGTTTTTCTAGATGCTCAGATGTGCTTTCCAGCACTGG
>NW_022723999.1:599-835 GCF_011630105.1 Anneissia japonica
AGGGGATTAATAGGGTGGCTACCCACCCCCTTCGTTTACTGTGGGAAAAAAATTATGGTCACTCGTCTTGCGTGTGTGCTCTTCGTGTACTCTTTCTATTTGATGCCTAATTTTTTTTCAGGGCGGCTACCTAAGATCGTCCAGCAGTCTACTAATTCCAAAAAAAAAATGTCGAATGTGAGTGGATGTGGGTCCTCTGCTGGGATACAGTACGGTATTAAGAATGATGTTCATGA
>NW_022724000.1:0-696 GCF_011630105.1 Anneissia japonica
GTATATCTATATACATATGTATATATTATATATATACATATGTATATATACATATATATTATATACATTTTAAGGAGTTTTACACAAAAGGCAACTCCTTGTGAACACTGGCTGCAAAGATATTTTGTCAACACCAGCCGCATGTGATAAATGCCTTGTAACATAGGTAAATGGTCAGTATCGACATATTTGGCTCCAATCCAGGTTCAAATCAAGTAAACAGAAACATGTGTAAATGAATAATTTGAGATGATTGAAGTCTCTACAGTAAGTATGTATAGGGATAGGAATATATGCATTGAAACATGTCAAAGTTCAGAATGGCATTTCCGGTCTTTTTTTTTTAGCAAACTGTTCTGTTGCACCAAATAGAAACATGAATGTTCCTAACAAATTGAAACCATAACTAACTCTCTACTGTCAGTGGTTGTGGAGATATGAAGATTATATGGCTATGACCTTCAAACACGCCAAAGGTCTGAAACGGCTTTTCCGGTCGTATTTTAGTAAAATGTTCTATTACAGGAAATAAAAACATGAGTATTTCGAAAAAAATTGGTACCAAAATTAACTCTCTACCACCAGTGGTTGTGGAGATAATAAGGACTCAATAACTATGAAATTTGAAACGTGTTAAAGGTCAAAAACAGCATTTCCGGTCATTTTGACCCTGACATTTTGACCGTTCCCAAATTT
>NW_022724001.1:0-850 GCF_011630105.1 Anneissia japonica
TAGTATAAGTATGTATATATATATAATATACTTAAATATATATATAATATACTTAAATAACTTGAATTAGGTAAGTACGTCCAATGCGAGAAAGTGCTATATTACGAATTGAAAACCGTAAGAGCAAAATATATAAGTATGTTATCTGGACATAGATGCATGTGAATCTATAACGAACGTTTCACGCTATAACGATCCTCAGATAGACTGATTGTTAGCACATACTACTCTCTTACATACAAAGGTGTTTTGCATATTAGCCGCGATCAGGTGGAATAACCCCCTCCCCCTGTTATTTTGAAAGAAATACCACTTGGGGTAAACAGAAGAATTGTCAAGTGATCAACAGGCCTTCGACAACTCGAAGCAGATTTACAGTGAAGCGCTAAAATCTAGTGGCTTAAATGATGAAATGAAGTATAATCAAAACGAGACTGTAAAGTATAAGCAAAAAACCGGAGTAGGAATATAATATGGTTTAATCTGCCATATTGTACCGGTATGAACATTAAAACTAATGTTGCAAAGTTATTTTTAAACCTTGTTACTAAGCATTTTTCTCAGGAAAATGCGCTACATAAAATATTTAACAAAAATAATGTTAAAGTAAGTTACAGTTGTATGCCCAATATGAGAAGTGCTATACACAAACATAATAAGATATTGAGTATGAATAATAATAAAAAGGATGTAGGCCTATGTGATGATAAACCCACTTGTAATTGCCGTAATAAAGGCGAATGCCCTCTGAAGGTTCATGTTTGGTGAAGTCGATAGTATATTCGACCGATGTCCTGGCTAATAATAATGTAGTAAAACGTTATATCTGTATGACTGGGGGGGGGGGGGG
>NW_022724002.1:0-720 GCF_011630105.1 Anneissia japonica
ACAAATATCCGGTTGTTTTTCATTATTTTTGTGTACTACACAATGTATTCCAGAGGACCACACAGACAACTACCATAATTTACATGTATAAAGGCATTAATTCATTTATTACATAATTGTCCTTTAATGTGTAGCCCTATGTTGAGCAATAATCTTCATGTATTGCTAATCACACTGCAATCTGAAAGTCTTCATCTTTATTATAAACAGTTCTTGGACTCCATGGGCATCACTGTCTCAATAATTTTTTGCTTCATTTGATCATTCCATCTGTTGTGAATACTATTTTTATTGACCAAATCATTTACTTCTGCTTAATTTCCATTTTAGCGATTAAATTTGCTCAAGTGCTCAAGGGTCTGCTTGCAAAAATGGTGGTAGCATTGATATGTCTGTGATCTTGTTGCCTCTATTGAACTTTTCAAATATTTGCTTGATTTACACTTTTCCCCTTAACTTCATACCACAGTCTTCAAGTTCCTTAGACATCTTTTGTGACAGAACATCTAAAACTTTAAAGTTGCAGAAAGTGTCAACAAAACTTTGCATTTGACTACAGAAGCACGAGATCCAATAAGGGATGCTTTCTTCGCTGGTGAAAGTTAATGTCACTTAATTTGAACAACTTTCGGTATTTGCCAGTGTTTATGTCTATAATGACTCTCTCTCCGCTGTCATAAAATAAGATATAAAGTAGCAACGACTGCAAAATCTCTTTCA
>NW_022724003.1:0-1351 GCF_011630105.1 Anneissia japonica
GATTGATATTTTAAAATAGAATATGGACTCTTAGTCATCGCGCGTATTTGCAAAGTATAAAAAATTACATTTTTCGCAAAGTACATTCGTCATTTCTGCATAAAATTTAGGCAGTGTGGCATGACGTTGGAAGATCACTATAAGAACGCGATGCAGGGAGTAGATGTGTACTTACACAATTTAGCGAGCATGGGCAAAACAGTTTCATTATCGTAATTAGTTGTAACTTGTTTATCAGTTGATTATGTAATAAAACAAAAAAACGGCGGTACCGCGGGTTATAACTTTTGATGTTCGGTTTGAGATGTTTCCATGTAATTTCACTGCTTCCTGTTTTACCCATTATAAATAATATTTACATGCTCTTCAAATTTTAAATAACTATCAACAAGTACAATGACAATAACAAATGACAAAAACTTTATTTCTTATTCGACTTCTTTCGGTGTATGAGAGAACATTCTTTCTCATGTGAACATACAAAATAATCGGTCAGCTTACACTGCAGGACTAATAAAGTTAACAACATTAATAATAAGGCTAAGTAAAAACAATATTGTAGCCAAACAAACACGATATCTTGTGAATATATTGAGCAAGTTTTGACAGTTTTTTTTTTTTTTTGATCTGGTATTAAATAATTGGTGCATTTTACATTGATTAGGTCTAATGTAATAATATATTTTAAAACATCCTTAGTGTAGGGCAAACCAATAAAAAATGGAATTATCTCCGGTATCATTTCGATTACACAGAGTACAATTTGTAGCGTGATCATCACACCTACAAGGGTCAGTTTCTTTTTTTTTTATCTGATAATGTTATTAATGATTGTTCAAATACGAGATCACACTTAACGTATTTATAATTTTCACACATTCTATGTGTTAACTTCGTGCATCCAATCCTGTTTTTGAGACAACACTCAATCGGTTAATACTATTTGCTATCAACTTTTTATGCAAATTATCATAATCATTCCACATTTGGGGCATGCCACATTGGTTAAGAGTGTTTTTTTTTTTTAATTTTATTTTTATTTTTATTTTACTATTCCATTTTCACAGGTATAAACCCTGGTCGTGAAATTTCTCTACAATCTCAACATAGTGTTTGACCGTTTACTTTGTTTACCATCAATGACACGCATCTAAAAAGTTAACATTCTATTCTCTACTATTAGTTCGATATCTCCCCGGCCCACTTTACCCAGAACCATGCAATCTAAAAAAAAAAAAAAACCTCGATCAGATCTACATGTAGTTTTTGGAATCCCCAGACTTCACAACCATATACTAATGTAGGCAAAACAAGCTGGTCAAACAGTTCACACTGAATGCTTAACGGTAGA
>NW_022724004.1:0-1901 GCF_011630105.1 Anneissia japonica
ATTGACGACATTGAATGTTTTAGCTCAATTAATTATAATTTACCTATCATTCAACTAATAGTATAATGCCATGAATTTTCAACATTTAAAAAATAGCCTTCTAGGAACATGTACCAAAATGCAACATGTCGCAGTACAACATTTCAACAACTTTAAGCGAGAGCAAAATGTGTGTCAGTTTATTATATTATTAAATATGACTGAGTTCCATCACCGTAGACCTACATTTTTGTTTGCAAATATATTGGTCAGATTTTTGGAAATTAAAAAAAAAAACGGCCAAGCAAAACCTGTGTGCTGACAGTCTTTAAATCACGTGACTGATAAGATGCTGAACACTATTTAATTTAAACATAACAATTTATCATGAACAGTATATGCTTTAAATTAAAATTCCAGAGGGCCTTAATCGTACAAAATGCAATTAAGAGAACTTTGATTAACTACTCACGTTGAACGGAACGTATAACAACAGTGCCTCAACATACTATTCGGGGTAATATAGAAGCTATCGTTACAGACCTAGTTGTTAGATTAGAGAGCTTTCGTTATCTCGTTCGTACAGAAGCTTAAAGTAGACCTTTTTAGTTTCCGAGTTTCCAAGATACTTTACGAGATACTGTAATGTATCTCGTAAAGACAGATTCCCGACACATCCTGGTTGAAGACGTTTCCAAGATAACTTATCTTGAATCAATACCTTTCCCAGATACTTTATCTTACAATCCGTGTTTCAAAGATATTTTATCTTGGAAATACGGAATTCCAAGGTTTATCATGGAAAAACGGAATTCCAAGTTAAATTATCTCGAAAAGACTGGCTGAGATACGATAAAATATTGAAGGAGCAGAGGTTTAAAAGATCACTCGGGCCATGGCACATGACTATAACAAACAAGTTCAGCTTTGGTGCTCTCATAGTCAATTATCACAACAGTTTCTCCTACTATACAATATAGCTTACCTTTTTCACAGATATACCTGTGAAGAAAAAAGTTGCAATCGATATTGTACCACTGAGAATATGAACAGAAGACACAGCCACATGAATCATAATACTTCGGTTGCCCCGGAGCCCAGGCTATAAAAAAAGATTAGAGATTGATAAATGTTATCACGTGTACATGCCTATTATCTTAATGCTGTTTAAAATGTGCTTAAAAGATGCATTCGTCCTAGAAATATATTGTTTCCCAAGTGACCTTTTAAAATTAAAAGAAAAATGTATTGGGTATCCGTTTTTCTACGGTGCGCGAGCGAAGCCAAGGTCCCCGGTAGAGGATGGCCCATAGAAGCTACAGATATTTGACGAATTTGGGCGAATTTTAATTGATATTAGGTAGGTAACACGGTATTGCAATATGACTTTGATTTGGTTTCTTTGGTGTGGCACACACTAAGGATAAGGCCACTAAATTCCTAGACTTATTTCCAGTGGGGTCCTTCTGGCAATGAATTGGGCAGTACAACAGGTAACAATCCCCTTTTCCGAAGAGTGTACTACGTTCTTTAGCATCACGCTACCGTAATATGACTTGAGGTTGCTTCCACGATCACAATTTAAAAACTAGGGTAGGTTTATCCATGACGAAAACTGGAATTGGATTGGACTTCTTCAGTGTGATACACACAAGTATATTGCCATGAATTTTCTAAGACTTATTTCATGTGTGGTTCTTCTGGAGGTAAAGTTTACAGTACACCAGGAAACAAATCTCTTGCTCTTTTCCGAAGAGTGTGTTGCGTTCTTTAACATTCACACAGAACATTTTGCACATGGGATATGGCTTTAAAAGAGTCTCATATAAAAATGGTGCGCATTTTAAACTTAAATTTTAGCCCTCTAGCTGCACAAGGAGATCCACGGTTCAGCGCATTATGTTTACCATCTGTTTAGCCTA
>NW_022724005.1:0-467 GCF_011630105.1 Anneissia japonica
TCCACGGGCTCATACGCGCAATTTTACGCGTTGTTTATACATGCGCTAGGCCTAGATTAAGGCCTAGATTTTATTGGGGTTTTGGATAGGCTTTGCTGCATTAATGTTGTTAAATGTTAAAAGTATAATTGTATAATATATATATTATTTTTATTCAGCTAATATATGATAAATATAGGCTTGCATTGAATAAAATTTTATATTTTGATGGCAATAATTAGGATGTCTCTAAAATAAAGAACATTTAAAATATAAATAAATATAAACAATGATCCAATATTCATCTGTGAAAATAGTCAGTATCATTTACATTCATCATTCTTCTTACACCTCAGTTTATTCTACATGTTATATTTTTAATGAACAAAATAAACCTTTAAAAAATACAAGAATCCAAATTAAACCGAAAGGTCCACTGATTAATCTCAGATACAGATAGAATAATACATACTCAAAGTTTAGGGATT
>NW_022724005.1:482-1599 GCF_011630105.1 Anneissia japonica
TTGATATTAATTATGTCATCATCAGGAATCCAAATTAAAGGTATGCAATCAGGTTAATACTGACAGTTATTTTTGTACAAATTGATATTGCACTTTATAAGTAGAAAATTCAATATATTCGCACTATTATTATAGTACTGCACAACAAAATATGTTATTGCGCTTTGTGTTAATATGTGCAGTAATTAGTGTGTAAATTTATTTTCATTAAAAGGGTATGTGGTTTTAAACAATCTGTTCTCAATAGTAAGTTGATTCAGAGAAAATACAAATTTCCCATCATCTGAAAGCCCCAGGTCTCTTCAAAAATACAAACAAGAATGCTAAACAAAACTGTCTGTAACAGCAGGGATGCAGAGACAAAATGACGAGTTCATCTGTTTCCATTTAGCTTGCATATCGAATAAAACCGGATAGATGTAAACATATCTCACCATAGTATCTGATTTTCATCCTGCGTCTAAACAATTAAAGAAGCTGAAAAGATAAATATAAATATATTTTAATTAGGCAATACATAGCAATATAATTCATTCTAGGCAATGGAAAGTAAAATAGTTTAAGTGTTAATTATATTGTGCGCTTACTTTTCCGTTGGTTTCAATGTGGTACAAATGGCAAAACAGTTTTATTATTATTATTATTATTATTATTATTATTATTATTATTATTATTATTATTATTATTATTATTATTATTATTATTTCATAATAGTTTGGGAATGCAAGTACAGTAACATTTCAAAACATAAAAATAAAAAAAATAAACGCCATACATTGAAAAATAGGGGCAACATTTAAAAATGGACAACCAAGTTAATTCTTAGGAAGACTGGCGCTTGCTACTAGTAAAGGTCTCCCAACAATATAACCAAAACGGATATCAATGAAAATACAACATTTGATATACTGTATTTAAGAACATGCGGTGTGATTTATAAGCATTATTGTGATGATACATAATTAAAAAAAAAAAAAATTGTACATTGTACAGAAGTAGAATAATTTTTATTATTTAAAATACCTTAATGTCTGTCTTAGTATCATTTTTCAGCTGCTCTCCATGAACACCATCCAGCTGCTCTTTCCTTTATGTTCAAATTGATTATCTCCATGAT
>NW_022724006.1:0-912 GCF_011630105.1 Anneissia japonica
TATATTATATATATATACACGTCTACACGTATATATATATATATATATTATATATATTATATATACGTATATATAAATATATACGTATATATATGCACATATGCATATATATTACAAACATATTCTTTCACCATCAGTGGGCCTCATCATTGAGGCCCTTCTTTTAGGTTAAAACGATCTATCTTAAATTTGTCTTTCTTGAGTTTGGGACTATTACCGTATGTATTTAAATAACTTAAAAGGATAAACCTAAAGAAGCTCTAAAAAATGAGCGCGAAGCGCGCAAAATATTTTTGTGTTTTTAATTCTAATTTCGTCGGAATTGATGAAAACTCCCTAAAATGTGCAATTTATAGAGGAAATTGGCCTACCGTAACAAGAAATGCGCGCAAAGAATTTGAGAATTTTAGGGACTTTCAGAAGATGCATTTGTCAAGGGGTGGGGAAAGATTTTCCAAAGATGGATATTTTCCCTTTGTCCCCCGGTGTTTTTAATTCTAATTTCGTTGGAATTGATCAAAACTCCCTAAAATGTGGAATTTTTAGAGGAAATTGGCCCGTTAACAAGAAATGCGCGCAAAATTTGAGGTTTTTAGGCACTTTCAGGGGATGAAAATGGCATTTATAAAGGGGTGGGGAAGATTTTTCAAAGATAGATATTTTCCCCTTGTCCCCCAGTGGTTACGCCATCAGGCAGCATAGCTCAAAGGAGTTATGACAGTTTTTGAAGTGGAGAAGGGGTTGCAGAGTGTTGAGGTCATTATGATATCTTCCTTCTTATTCTTGTCTTTATTTTTCTCTTCTCTTTTTCTTTCCTTTTTTTCCCTTTTCTTTCTCTTTCCCTCCCTCTCCCCTCTTTCTTTTCTCTTATTACCCAGCCCGGTACGACGGCTTGGTCAGCCCAGTAAAAAC
>NW_022724007.1:0-1125 GCF_011630105.1 Anneissia japonica
CCAATACATATACACAGGCCCATACATACACATATACATTCTTTAACACGACGCAATAATTACACTTTTTTGTTTTCTTAATTATTTTATTTTTATATACTTTTTTTTTCTTATATATAAAAAAATAGAAAGAGCATATTATATTGATAATTATACGGTATTATATTTTACCGTTCTCGATAGAAGAGCATGATGATAATTATGTAATAATATTATTAATATTAATAATTATTTTTATCCTTTTTTTTAAATTTATATTGGCCTAGGCCTATATTTTATAATTTTTTAAATTTATTTTTAAATAGTGCGTATATGCACCAACTACTACAATTTGAGTACAATATTATCTCATAGAAGGTTTCATCTATTAATTTGTTTTTCTTATGGAGTAAACTCCACTAGGCAAATCATTGTTGCCCATTCGATACATTATTCGTATTTCCAGTATATTTTTTTTTTAATTTGTTTTAAAAGTTATTTTTTTTAATTCATTCATTTTGTATATACATTTACATTCATCAACACAATACAAGTATTCTAAGTATTGCAGTTACCTATGAAAGAAGAGTACATGTTTCTGAACATTTATTGCGTAAATAGATATATAAATATGCTAAATGTATAAAGATGATTTTTTACGTACGGTATAGCTACTTGTCTTAATTAATAATGACATCATTTTTATGGTAATATGGTACGTCGGACATTGTTATTTTTTGATAATTAACAGTTTTCTAAATAGTGTCATTCTTACATACAATTCAGAATCGAGCAGTACTTTTAATTATTTTATTTTACCCACTGCTGCTTTGATAACGGCAGCTTTGTATAGGCAAAAACAAGCAACTGTGTAAATTATGGTTAACATAATTGTTATCAGTACCTAGCACAATATCATTTTAAAATGTTGCAGTATATCCAAACTCTGGTTTAATCATTCTGTCTATTTCATTCCAGACATATTTTGCATTTACACAACCCCAAAAGAGATGATAATCATCTTCTTTAATATTCGGATTACAAAATAAGCAGCAGTCATTATCGGAGAGTTTCCATTTAAAAAGACGTGAACGTGTGGTTATTGTACAATGCATTAATTTGTAATTAAAATTTGCAAGCTTTTTC
>NW_022724008.1:0-548 GCF_011630105.1 Anneissia japonica
GAAATCAAAGTGAGGGTTATGATATAGGTAAGGATATTTAAATGTAGGTGGTAGCTACGTTTGTAATGTAATGTAGTGGGATTTGGTATAGCGCATTATACCGAAGTCTCAATGCGCTGGAAAAACAAAAACAAAAGGCAACTCCTATTGTAACCAAACTAGAGATGCAGAGAAACAGACTGAGCAGAAGAACCAAACATCACTGCATCGTTCGCCTGCAATTGATTGAAGTAAAATAGAATAGGGTTAAACACCCTGTAAAATAGAATAGGTTTAGGGTTATATACACCCTTGGTCTAAAAATGAAATAGGTTTAGAGTTAAGCACCCCTGCTCTCAAACTGACATATGGTTGAGGTTATTGGTCTAAAAATGAAATAGGTTAGGGTTAACCACCTTGAAAATGGAATAGGTTTAGGTTCAGCACCCCTACTATAAAAAATGAAAGAGGGTTAGAGTAAAGCACCCCTGCTCATTATTGGAATAGGGTTAACAAGCACCCCTGCTCCTAAATGGAATAGGTATAGGGTTAAGCACCCCCACTGTAAA
>NW_022724009.1:0-605 GCF_011630105.1 Anneissia japonica
CAAATGGACGTAAGTTGACAAAAAATACAACGCATTTTAAAAATAACACAAAAGATTTAATGGCAGGTATGTTTCGGATTACCTTCAACCCATCATCAAAACAGAAATGAACCAAATACTTTTCTTGTAGACTATATGTATATAGGTAATTATCATGCTTAATATTAAATAGATAGATTGATTTGTTTGACAATAAGTTTGACCAACTATAGTAACTCTGAAATCTGGACTAAATGTAGCTAATTATTATTCTGAATATATAATTGAATACCGTGATTTGTTTAACCAAAGGTTAGTAAAGCAATAGTAAGTCTATAATATGGACCAAGTGTAGCTAATTATTATGTAGAATATATAATCATGTACATTGATTTGTTTTACAAAAGGGTGTGAAGCTATAGTTAAATGCAAGGTAACAAGTGCTTGCATAATAACTATTGCTTACGTGTATATTTAAATAAGCTTTAAGTTAACATGTTTAATCTGCAAATTAAGATCAGGATTGTTCCATTTTATGTAAAGGGATTCTTTGATTTTCAAGTTGATTTCATTGTTATCAATATCCAGTATAGAGAAACATTTCTTGTCAGACAACCTTTTACATT
>NW_022724010.1:0-517 GCF_011630105.1 Anneissia japonica
AGGCATAAACATTGATACAGTTGACAGTAAAAATGTAATAAAAATAACTGTACTGGTCAACAATCAACCTCTCACATTAAAGATAGACACTGGAGCCAAGTTTAATGTAATACCACTAAATACTCTGCAAAATATTTAAGCTGCTGATGAC
The DNA here is from genome assembly GCF_011630105.1 of Anneissia japonica. Taxonomy (NCBI): domain Eukaryota; kingdom Metazoa; phylum Echinodermata; class Crinoidea; order Comatulida; family Comatulidae; genus Anneissia; species Anneissia japonica. Next base: position 152 of record NW_022724010.1, read on the forward strand.
ATAGACCAATCAGAAAAGCCAAATCTGGTAGCATACAGTAGTAATATACAATAATTACTTTGGAAAAGGCAAGACTAATGATAGATTCAGCGGGAAAACAACACCAACTGAAATTCTATGTTGTTGATGGTGATTACACTCCCATAATTGGATTAGCAGATTCTCTAAAATTTGAATTGCTAAACGTTAATGATAACATGGTGCATGTCGTAACATATTCCAAAATTACCAGAGTTTTCGGATGTTTCTGGTGACGATTTAGGCAAGTTACCGATGAAATATAAGATGTCTATAGACTGTTTAGTACCGCCAGTGGTAAGACCACCAAGGAAAGTTCCAAAGCCCATGGAGGACAAAGTAATTAAA
>NW_022724011.1:0-759 GCF_011630105.1 Anneissia japonica
TACGGAAGAGATCAGTTTTAAGTGCACCATTTTCCATAGTCACGGTGATGTCCAAAAAATCTACATTGCTTGTGGATTTGTTAGCAGTGAATTTGATTGTGGGATGAGCCGAATTAATGTTCAATAGGAACGTATCCAAACTATCTTCACCATGGGTCCAGATCATGAAGATATCATCAATGTAACGAAACAAAACAGGGACAGGAAATTGGCCTCAAATTGTCCCATAAATAAGTTAGCAAAAGATGGAGCCATTTTGGTGCCCATCGCTGTGCCATGAATTTGAAGGTAATGACCGTCGCCGAAAACAGAGTTATTATTGGTCAGAATCAGCATGATAAGTTCACGGAGATGTGATTTAGATGGGGTTTTGCCCCGAATTTACTTGTAATTTGAAATGCACGCATTAACACCTTCTTCATGTGGGATATTAGTATATAATGACGAAACAGCAAGTATAGCCAGAACAGTATTATTAGGTAAATTTGAATTTTGGTTAATTTTGCGGATAAAGTCTGTGGAGTCCTGAATGTACGAGGGGAGAGCAACAACATATGGTCTCAATAAGTCATCCACATATTCAGAGATTTTTTCTGTAGCAGTACCGTTGCCCGAAATAATGGGTCTGCCAGGATGGCCTGCTTTGTGGATTTTGGGTAGGACATAGAATCGTCCTGGTGCCAGATCGACCTGAATGAGATGGGGTCCAATTTTGGGATCGATGGAACCTTTTTTAACCATCTTTAATACAGATTTTTC
>NW_022724012.1:0-1174 GCF_011630105.1 Anneissia japonica
TTACATTTTTTTCATTCTTAGGAATGTCTAAATTCAGTTAAACTAGCAATTCCGTATTATATTTATCTTTATAACATTATACAAAAATTAGATTTTTCTTAAAAATTGAAATTTTGCCGGGAATGGGGCTTTAACAACAAGTCAGAACAGGGCCAAGGGTACGCGCTAGTCTCAAAGACAGAAACGTGTTATCCCACAACCGCGTGTTTTGTGATGTGGGACCTTAGCAACAAAATAATATATCATATTAAGAAGTATAAGCTATAAGGAGTTGGACTTATCCCAACGGTTCATTGTTTGATAAACTGCTTCTGTCGCCTTTTAAATTTTCAATAGTAGGCCTACTAATATAATTATATAATTATAAAATTGTGTTTGTTAATATTAAATATTGATAGGCCTAGTCTTTTTATTATGTTATTTATTTATTTTTATATATCTAATGTATATGATCTTTTGTATTACATTTTATTACTTCATAATGTGTCATATTCTTTCAATGGTTCTAAATTGTGTTTTATTTAAGCACAAGAGCCAACCACATAATAAGAGGCAATTCTTTTTACAAGCTTAGTATAGGCAAACATAGACATACTATTCTCTTAATTAACTAGGTCTTATGATGAGGCTTAGAGAGTGGAGCATTTTTAGTCATAAGAACAAACAAATAATGTCTCTCTCTAAACAGAAATTGAACCCAGGATAATCATCAGGTTGTAAGTTTTTTAACTACTAATTGCTACAGTTTCATTTACAGCTCCCTCCCGACCAACTTAAATAAACTACTGTGGTTTGTGTAAAGTCCTATGAGTGGGGTTTTGGATGTGTGGATCAGTTGGATGGATGAATGAATGAATGAACATATAGGCCTATATAAATAAATAAATTATTTATACAATAAAAATGTGTATGTGTTTGATAATAGACATGTTTGAGTGTATCTAGATGGATTATCTGGGATATGCTACCTTATACACGAATGCCTTTGATCTGTCGAGCCACATTCCAGCAATGAGTGGTGCGATTGTTCCGGCGACCATCTTTGCTATACCAATAAAACCAAGTATGATCGCACTGTCCTAAACATGAGATAAATGCATTAAAAAAAATAGTATAATAAATTTAAGCCATTCGAAAAAAAGCCCACTTTAGGCTAACCATTTGCAGAACTATA
>NW_022724013.1:0-711 GCF_011630105.1 Anneissia japonica
ATTATTCTTTTAACTAGTATTGTATTTATATACTACTACACAGCAAAGTATTTTAATTTATATAAAACATAGTCTGTATACTTATATACATATATAGGTATTTCATAAAATCTTGCCACTGTTATTTAATAAAAATCCGAGAAGATGTATTATTAAGATGTCATACAATATTGATCTTAATTGACTTTTTTATGACCATAATTATCTGACCATGTCACCACTTATTTTGTTATCTTTTGTGGGGGAAACCCACAATTTTTTCATCACTTTTAATTTAACTAAACACGTACTGTACCACCACGGTATACAATAAGAAATCCTGTCAAAAAATTAAATTAATTAAATTATGAGATTTTGAATATATTAAATTAAAAATATTATTTAAATTTCATGAAAGTAATATCATCATAGTGTGAGCAAAACATTATTGCATATTCAATTATTATAATAATAATAATAATAATAATAATTATTATTATTATTATTATTATTAATATATATATATACTTATATACAGATGCATATATACACATACATACTGTATATACATATACACATATATACATACATATACACCTACACACCCCAACAAACACACAATACATATAATTATATATATATATATATAATTATATATATATATAATTATATATATATATATATTATACCATTCTTTTTGATATCAATTTATCATTTCACATTAAATACAAT
>NW_022724014.1:0-11983 GCF_011630105.1 Anneissia japonica
CCAGCTTTGTTTTCCAGTACTGTACTCTATAGACGACTGAAAATAACCTCTGAGGCGTATTAGGCGATTATTTCTTTTCTTTTATTTTTCCTTTTTTTTTCAGGGACAGGACCAACCACCATACCCCCTTCTGAATCCGCGCCTGTTATATCCAGTATTTGGTAGAAGGAGGGGGTGGTTGAACGTGTGTTAAATCAGGGGCGGATTTAGGGGGGGGCCGGCCCGGCCCGGCCCCCCCTTTTGGGAGGTAAAAAAAGAAAAGAAAAAGAAAAAAAAGAGAGAAAAAGAAAAAAATGATGGCCAAGAATGCCTCAAATGTTATGTTCGGGCGTCTAGAACACAAAAATTTCGCGGGGGCATGCCCCCGGACCCCCTACGACAGTGTTGTCTCAATCGGCCCAACTTTCGGCCCCCCTTCCGGCCCCCCCTTTTGGACATTTCTGGATCCGCCCCTGGTTAAATAATATACTGTATACAACGATCCTGCTGTTGGATCATGATTCTTTCCTTATTTTCAACAGCTTTAATTAATGGTTATCGACATATTAAAATGTCAAATAATTAGGCTTCCTTGTAAGGTGTACATACACCCTGAATCTAAAAAGTAAGCACAACCTTTCTTTTACTTCTTATACCGTACTACCCAAAACGAGCCTCTGCTATTAAATGAATTCTTTCGATACAGGCTGTAGCCTATTTATTCATATACGGCGATGTATGCAAAATAGGCTCAAGATTGGACTTAACCTATCACCTTCATTTTCAATGGTCGTTCAATTTCTAATTTCCCACCAAAAGCTTTTTCCCTCAAAATCTTTGCGGACCGATTAGTAAGCATTCACTGTGCTGTAATCAGTTGATGAAAGCAGGAAGAAGAGAATACGGCATCTCTAACATAACTATACTGTAATTCGTTCCTAACCCAACCTAACAATAGGCCATACCAAATGTCATGTTAATCTAATATCATCCGTGATATACTATTGCTTATGCTCTAGCTAGAATCACGAGAAAAAACAAACATTACATGATCTTACACTTAACCTCTATTTCACACTGAAGCCAACAACAAAAACATATATTATACGCAGCACTAGAAGATGCTTAGCAATTCCCCCAATAAATGGTTGATTCATTTGAAAATCTAAATAAAATCGAGTCTGGGCCTTGGGTGGGGTTCCTACATTTAGCTTAATTGAGGGGATGTACTCTAAACTTATTAAGAATTTGAACTCTAACTGCATATATAGGCCTATATATATATATTCGATCTGGTTTTGCTGGTGATATTTGCAACACGTTCAACCGTTATATATATAAATATATAAAAATTTTAAAAAGCAGAACATATCTGCGGACAGTAAAATTGAAGTTAGCACGTCGGCCTTTTTTGTTCCCCGATCTTAAGCCAAAGAGCTTCTTTCCTATTAAATAAAGTCAGCTGTGATTCTGTGAAATACATCTCTGTTACCACAGATCCTATATACAAACTGTATATAGTTGCATATTGTTGTATATAGGATCTGAGGTAATACTAAGGTAATGTATGCAAAATAGACTTCAGATTGAACGCCAAGAATTATACTGATTGGTCACTCATTTTAAATTTCCCCACCAAAAAGCTTTTCCCTCAAAAAAATTGATGCGGGCCGATAAGTAAGCACTCACTGTGCTGTAATTGGTTGAGTACACTAAACTCGTATAGTGTAACACAGTGTAGCAGGTGTAGGCGGAATGATTTAGGCTAAAGCCAAAATTTGTCCTGGCCGGCCGGACCAATATTATCCAAGGAGGACTGATTTTGGCCGGCCAAATCGGTTCCCCGGAAAATTTTAGTAGCCAAAATCGTTCCCCCGGACCGATTTTAGCCCGGACCAATTTTACGTTACAGGTGTCCTAATTACCGTAAACAAGCATGACCCAGGCTAGTTGATAGTGCCTCAACCAACACAGTTGTATAAATATGTTTTTGTTGTACCAATAAACATATTTTCAAGAAATCCTGAGCTTATCAAGTGAAAAAATATGGAAAAACGACCGTTTGAAATAAAAATATATGGTGATTGAAAAAGAAAATCAGAATTTCCCCAAAGTGATGAGGGAGTAGGTGATAAACTAATAATTTTTTTATGGGGCCTAAACTGTAACTGTAAAATAATACTGTATACAGCTTTTGTTTTATCACAAAGTATGGCTTTGCAATTCTAACTTTTAAAGAAGCCACTATTTTATTTTATTTCAATTCGCATTCAACAGCGGGTGTCCCGCCACTTCAATGGAAACAAAAAACAGATACAAATAAACAAATACAAATAATTTAAATAGTCACAATAAAGATAACAAAACTTACTCTAGTATATGTAAAATACATTTGATCTTCTTTTTATATACTTCTACACTATTATAAAATACATCTATGGAATTATGTTCTTTGCTAAGATTGTTATATAATCTAGGTAATCTATTGATTAAACCATTTTTCGTAACATTGACTCTGGCAAAAGAAATTGTGAAAAATTCAGTAAAGGTATGACGGCACCTAGGGGGTTTAACAGATATACCAAATAAAGATGTTAAGTAATTACCATAGATGCCATTAATACATTTAAATAAATGTTAAATCCAGGAAATTACGTCGACTTAGTGAAGGAAGATTAATAGAACTTTTTGGAACATTACATACCCTTGAAACAAATTTAACGAAGCGGTGTTAAATAATGTAAATTTTAGAGGCCTGTGTTGAACTGATGCTTTTAAAAATAACTACAAGTTTCAACTTGCGGTCTAACTAAGGAATTAAACAGAGATATGGGTATTTACATTATTAATATGCCAGCAATTTCGCTTGACGAGTCCTAACATCCTATTAGCTTTAAAATAAATATGTTTAATATGTTCGTTAAAATTAAGCTTAGAGTCGACAATTATGCCAAATTCACAATGAGAATTTACATTGTCTAAAGAGTCACTCCATTTGAATCCAACACACTTTTTTGCCCGACCCCCTTCAAATCGCCCAATATTTTGCATGTTGGGGGTTCTACCTGAGATAACCCCACAGTGAAATTTTTGGCTCTGCGCAGCATTTTCTGATGAGTTAGAGCAATTTGAAATTTTCATGAGATTTGGCTAAAAAACTCATCTCTGACAGACAACTGCTGATATCTCTCTTGAAACTATATTTATTGTATTCAGAGAGCCCAAAATCATATGATTAGATCCAAATTTACCATTTTCCATAGAGGAAATGTGGAATTAACCTGAAAAATTATTTTTAACCATTTTAAAGGCGGCCATCTTGAGTTTCAATATGGCTGCCATTTTACGTTTTCGAAACCATTTTCAAAATGGCCGCCAAAAAATATGTTCCGCCATTTTTCTGGAGGTTCTCCCTCGCTCAATTTCTTATTTATACCCTAGTGATACTAAATCAGCAGTGAAACCTTAATCCCAGAAAAATGGTCACGGGGCCCCTGATTTTCACTATACTATGGGTGCCAAATTTTATAGAATCTCAGCAGATTTCCTGGAAACTCAGTGAAACTATCAATACCTAGGCACAAAATGTAGTCTAGAGCTAATATATTTCATTTGCCCACAATGAAACTTTAGGGGCATCATGTGGGCTAAGTGTTCTAACTGAGGTGAATTTTCCAAAAATCGAGATATATACTTTTGTGATATTTCGGGTCAAAGGTCAAGGTCACGTGACTTGACCTATATAATTCTCACTTGATATAATGGTACAACCCATCATTAAAAATCTTAGTTTTCTAGATCTAGAAAAGTAAGATTTATCTTTAGTTTTCTAGATCTAGAAAACTAAGATATCTTATGTCTTAGTTTTCTAGACACCCGTTTCTGGATATCTCCGTAACTGTTGGTCATACAGACATGATTTTGGTCTTAAATTGCTCATATCATACAGGTTTCTGTTTGTTCTAAGGCACACTTTTTAAATGACCGGAAAGCCATTTACTATACTTACATTATCCATATTTTCGCAGCTGTTGGCCATACATACTTTAATTTGGTCCTAAATTGTTTACAAATACAGGTTTCTGTTTGCTCTAATGAAACATTGCATTATTATTATAAATACCATTATCACTGTGAATACGTCTGCTCATCGAGTTTAGTCCTTGTTCTTCTCAACTACCTATACTAAAACTTATTATCCATGACAAAACTCAAGTACAGTATTCATCCCATAAACTCGACCATCTCCAAAGTTAATTGCCTCCTAAGAACATGTTTACTCTGTTAAAACAAAATACCATTCGACAGCTATTGACTATATTAATTTTATTTGTTTTAAATTTGCCAATTACAGTACTATTATTATGAAAGCATTTTACATTTTCTTTTACTAGGTGGAAAAGTTTTGGATTGATGGCAAGTAAAATGGCTTCTGATTCAGATTGTGAAAGTGTATATACAGATACATTCGAAAACCTTGAAGATGTGATACCTGAGGAGATTAAAAACATTACACAACTTGTTTTGCAATGTCGTGACTTCAAAGGAGCACAACGAACATTGCATCAATACATACAAGGAGGTGTATATCATGATGTGATAGAACATCTGAAACTACAAGAGTATTATCCCAAAAAACTAACCCGGGAAAAGGCACTTGTGGTTACGGAAAATACCATTTCATCCGATGATCTCAATGATCCTGGCAAGATTCCATGGTATATTTTGCAAAATCTTATAATGTGTAACTATGAAGGACGGTGTTTTAAATTGAATCAGAACCCATCACTTTCTGGATTCGAATTTTCGTCTCTTCTGCAAGTAACTACAAACAACACTGTTGACACAATAGAGTTAAGTCCTTTGGATGCGCTGGTAGCACTTTTTTTGTGTTGCGATGATTTCTTGAGACAACTTTTAGTAGAAAAAATGTCCATGTGTCAACTCGCTATTCCATTGTTGTTACCATATATCGACACCATTCCGCATACAAATGAAATGCTTTTGTGGGCGATGAGCACATTGAGAAAACAATGGAAAACGTGCTCAGGGTTATCATGTGAACGATCAATGCTATTTTATCCGTTGCCAACTGTGTGTGCCATCCGTTTGGGCAGACCTCGGTTGTCAAAATCTAAAATACTAAACTGTGTTATCAGTGATTTTAAACATGACATTTTCTTTCACTCTGGATGTAAAGGTGGTACTTTGGAAAAAAAAATCTCTGTTGGTCTACTTGAAATGGCGTGGTACTTACCAACTGGGAAACATCAAGATACTTTTCCTGATGCCATCACGTTTATGAATTTGAGGGGAAATGCATCCCATCTCAAAGAACAATCGGCATTTTTATCTGATATATCATTAGCAACTATTGCCTTCACGTCCTCTGATGAATTTAAGGAAGAAGACACTGTCTTACTTGAATCATTGTACAAACAAAATGGGCACTTAATACTTGTTGCAGATGGACCCCCTGGGCAATATTTGAAAGAATCAATTAGCCTACTGGAAAAAAAATATTCAACTGTAAAGGATAAGCATTTAAGGTTAATTGATTCTTCAAAACAAAATAAGTTGCAAGTAAGTGGGGAAATTAGGAAAAGTCTTATTTGTATTTACAAGGGAAATGGACGATATTTTGTAACAGATAGAAGTATTCAAATGTATGCTGACCTTGCAAAAACAATGCGTTTCCATGTAGACGAAAGCACACTGAACTGTATACAGGCGAAAGAGAATGTGGACATGATGTCGGAATGTCTAAAACTGCATGGGAAAGAAAAACATCTACCATTGCATGTGATTACAATAGAAATTGGACAGGAAACGAAAGAACGATATCGATTGAAGAAAAAAGGAACCATGGAAACAGAGAAATACGTTGAAAAGGTAGAGTTAAATATAACAGAATTGCGAAGTAAACAAAAATGTCTCGGCAACCATACTTCAGATATGTTTAAGTTATTCAGAAGATCGTATACGCCTAATTATCCAGCACTAAAGAGGAAATATTTCCACAGCTTTGTTAAGATGATAACTGATATTTATAGCATTGAAACACTGCAGCCAATACTTCAGGAATACATCCAAAAATTTAATGATTTGTGCGAGATTTTGCAAAAAAATCAAAACAGAGAAACACCAGAATCAGAAAAAAGAAGAAAAGAACTTGATGACCTAGAAAGTAAGCTTTCTAATCTTTCATTGGGCTTAGAACACTTTAATAGAGAAATTGGACAAGTGTACGAAATGGAATGGCATATGAACCTACTAAATGATACAACTATTCAATTTCCAGTTGTTGTAGCAAACATGTTACTTGATGGACATCCCCTGGAATTGATGGATGGCGATGCGTCACATGTTCCCATCACATGGATCAAAGCAGTATTAACCTCTCTAACAAATATTATTGGTGATAAACGAATGTTTGTGTTGTCAGTGCTAGGTATCCAAAGTAGCGGAAAGTCAACAATGCTTAACACCATGTTTGGTTTGCAATTTGCAGTAAGTGCTGGAAGGTGTACTAAAGGTGTATTTGCTCAATTAATACCAGTGGATGATGCTTTGAAAGAAGATACTAAGTGTGACTACATACTAGTGGTTGACACAGAAGGTTTACGGGCTCCGGAATTAGCAACCACTGAACATAACAACCGTGACAACGAACTGGCTACTTTTGTGACTGGTTTAGGTGATGTTACAATGCTTAATATCATGGGAGAAAATGCAGCTGAAATGCAAGACATTCTTCAGATTGCTGTCCATGCATTCATAAAAATGGAAAATGTAAACATCAAACCCAGCTGTATATTTGTCCATCAAAATGTAACCGATGTTGCCGCATCCGACAAAAATACGGCTCATAAGAGAAAGATAAAGAGTATGTTGGATCAGATCACTCTAAATGCTGCAACAGAAGAAAGCTGCACTGGAAAATATAAAACATTTTCAGATGTCATTCGATTCCAAGAACATAAACATATAATGTATATTTCTAGTCTCTGGCAAGGCGATCCACCAATGGCACCCCCTAATCCAGGTTACAGTCAATGTATTCTTCAAGTCAAAAAACAGATCATAGAATTCATGCGAAATTGCCAAGCTAAAACAGTTGAAGACTTCAAATATAGGCTCTCGGATCTCTGGAAAGCAATTCTGTGTGAGAACTTTGTGTTCAGTTTTAAAAATACAATCGAGATTCGGGCCTTTAATGCACTAGAAACAGAATACGTGAGGCATTCTCGTACACTGAGAAGAAACGCAATGACTTACGGAGACGAACTTCAAATTGAATGCAATAAACTTACAGCTAATGAGATACATCAAGTTGGTAAATCTATACTGGGAAAGCAGATTGCTAAATTCGAAAAAGATATAAATTCCTTCCACAACAACATAGAAGATTATTTTGCCAGAGAAACAAAGGCATGCCAATGGAAGGCCAGAACGGAGTTGAAGAGGGATGATCTATGTGCTGATATTAGGAGAGAAATCAATGATGAATTTGTGTCTATCAGAAAGAAAATCGTTGGAAAATCTGAAATAAACTCGAGTATGATAAGGTATGAAAAAGATATCTTAAAAAAGGCTAAAGGTCTTGCTGAAATATTTCGTGAAAATGAATCTATATCCGGGTCGGATCTAAAGAAAACATTTGATGAAGAGTGGGGAAAATGGATCTCAGACATAGCCCCTTCCAGTGGTTACATTCAAATACAATCGTCCCTTGAAGAAATAACACGTAAATCCTATTCACGTTACCAAGAGGAAGTAAATCGTATGCTCTCAAGTAAATCCAGTAGGTTATATCAATCTGGAGTATTTGTAGGAGAAGATGATTTAGATTTTGGTAGTGTTTTGTCAAAGGGTGTTAGGTTGCTTTCTGGGCGTGCTGTTAGTAAATCAACATGTTTTGACGAGGCAAAGTCATTTACAGAAACATTGCGATCAGAGGTATTACGAAAGATTTCAAATTACAGCAATGAGTGTAAAAACTATAGTGCTAGTTTTGGAAGTGAGCTTTTTGATTTCTTGGCAACACAACTATCGGACATGAAAATAGAGGGTGAAATTAAATTCAAAGAAAAGGGAATAGTTCGCATAACAATGTGTATTCTCTGGTCAATGATACCAAAATTAAATGAGTTGCAAATACAGTACAGACACGAAAATGACCCTCGATCATACATGGAATCTCAAAAGGAAAGATTATGGCAAATGTTTCGTGATGAATGCACTGTGGTAGAAATATACGTCAAAGCAGCTTCTGTGGTCAGTCGAGAGTTGGAAAGTGCTATCAGATATTGTCTTCCAAATCATTGTAAAACCGGAGTGATTGATTATTTGCGCACTTCTCCTTCTCGGGCGTTTACGAATAAGATGTCGCTACATGCACAAATGCTGATTGATATAGCCAGGAAACATCATTTTACGTTTTATCGAGAATATTTGCGAAAACCTTACCGGTGCATGAGCACCTATATTGGAGAATATATAACAAAATCATGTTTACTGAATGTAATGAATGAAGGAAACTCTGTTTTACAAGGAATATATAACCAACAATTAGGCTGCCTTTTTGTCAAAGTTGTGGAAGCAATTACTGACACATGTCAACATTACGACCGTAAATGCAAAATTAGCAGTTGGTGGCCTAAATTTCTTGAACATATTGGTCATGATCTAGCTGTTAAAACGGAGTTGGGATTCTTTAACGAGGATGGCAGTTTTGAAGTAGATGATCTTAAAGAGAAGTTACTAAGTGAATTGAATAGATCTAAAGACAAAATCATGGATGCATTCAATCCGCAGGGTATTTTAAATGCCATAGTTGAGCCTTGCCAACAATTTTTTGAAGAAGATCTCCTCGGTTGTCCTGAGTTATGTCCGTTCTGTAAGGCGCCGTGCGATCTTCAAGTTGGTGATAAGTATGATGATCACCGTACAGAGTACCATCGACCAAGTGGAGTTGCTGGATATAAGTGGCATCGGAGTAGAAAACTTAGTATCGACATATGCACAACATCAGTGATGTCAGATAATTCATTTAAAAATAAAGACACTAAACAAAAATGGCATCCTCATAAAAAATACCAAACCGTCGATAAGTATTACAAAGCCTGGAAAATCCAGCCAGTAGCAGGTGAGTCGCAGCTATATTGGAAATGGTTTATGGCAACCTACAACGAGGAACTTGCTAAATACTATGAATGTGAACAAGCAGATATTCCAGATGGATGGAAGAAAATTACTTGGGATTCAGTGAAGGAGGATATGATAAATACATACAATCTATAAATAAAAATCATGATTTTCAGTAATATAGTGTAATATTAATGAATTAATTAATTACTAATTGTGATAAATGTTATAGCTAGGATATTATTCATCAAATGGCTTTAAGGTTAAAATGTAATTTAAAGTTTAAGCAACAATATAGCTCAATGCAATTGCATGCTCTTATTAGATAAAACATATTCCAGAAATACAATTATGGTATGATTGTAGAACCAATGTCGATGTTAATCGTAGCAAGTGATTGCAGGTTCAAACAATTGATAAGGGGCTTTTTCGTTGATAGGCGATGCCCGATACAAAGTTCACATTGTTTTTTTATTCGAGCACTGTTTCTACTATTATTCCATTATTTATACAATGTTATATTAGAAATATGCTGGAAAAAAAGTGTTTAGATAGATAGTTTCCTTTAAATGATTATACCTTAAAAAGACATGTACGTTGCTTAAATTAGTTTAGATGTTTAAATTTAGGATCTAACCTGCTAAAATTAAAATTACATATGGTTAAGTTTGAGCATGTGTAAATAAAACACACATAAAAAACTCATAAAATATTATTATCAGTATTGAATATGTTTTAAGACAAATTAACATACTGTATGTCTAGTCGTATTAGCCAATACCATTTGTAGCAGTTTCATTAGGGAGGCCTACAGTAAGGCAGCAATTATGCGTTTACAGATATTGCTTTGGGTATTGCACTTAATATGACTTGAATCTTTACTGGTTATGGACCCTGTGAAATACCGTATGTAATTTATGTTCATTTTTTTAATAATTAATATCTGGAATAGGCCTATGCTTTGCTTAGATATGTATTTAAATTAGGCAAAAAAAATTGTTTGTTTGCCCTCCTCCACCTGCCCCTAGCTCACTGGGCGGAAAAACAAACAAAAAAACTTTAAAAAAATTTTCTTTAGCTTTTTTTTTCACAAATTAAAAAAAAATGTGAGTGAATTTATTTTTATTTTTTGCCAGATGCCCTACAATTCGTTGTTGTCTGATGTAAGATATTGCCATTCTAGGCCTCTGTGGGTTATTTTTATTCCATCTGATGAGTATTTAAACAAAATAATAAATTTAAAAAAAAAACTTTTTCTACCGCCCCTACTTATCATTTTTTTTTTAAAGAAGGGCAAACAAACAATTTATTTTATTTTGCCTTATTGTGTGTAATTCAAATATGATAAAGGTAGTTTGCATAGATAAAATTCGTAAAATAACAGGCTAAGTAATGGACTGGTTCCATTTCTCAAAAATTAGAAACACGAACCCTGTTTAGCGTTAGCTTCTATTACCCCGGTTTCCCCCCCCCCCGTGCTATTTAATTGTTTTGACCATGAACGGTCTTGTTAGTAGGTAATTAGCATCATGATAAATACATTACTGAATCTTGAAACACTTTGGTTGTCAGTGACTGTTTTGTATACACCCATTCACTACCATATTTGTAGGCTACCAATCACAAACTCCTAATTTACCAAGGACATATCCTGCATGCTGCAAGGTTACAGTAATGCGAAACCGCAAAGGGTGCTCAGAATTAATTTATTCAACTTAATGTAGTATTCTTAATAATACAATTAATGTACATGTAAATATTTGTTTTTTTTCTGCAATAAACTACAACAGATGAAAAGAAACCTCAAGAACTGGAATGAAGAGTAGAATTACCACAACTGCAATTATAATTGTACTATGTCCTTATTGCCAGAATGAAAAACAAATATAAAGTAAAACATATGAAAAACAAAAATAATAAATACTATTATGATTTTTTAAAAATAATACATGAAAATTAACGTACACGATTAACATTTCTTTATTAGACCCTGATCAACTATTCTGAAACGTTTCATCTAGATCCACTTACATTTACTACTTTCATTATTGTTTCAGAAAGTTTCATTGATAGAGTTTAATGTCATACACAGAGAAGGTCGCAGATCTGTTTTGAAAGGTGGGAGTAGAGAGACATTTTGTGAGTCTACACCCACAACAGACAAAACATAGTTGGGGCTGAGGTGCAAAAATTTGAGGAAATAGTACCACTAGAATTAATTATTGAATTAGTTAGGCTACTAATTTTGCACGAATTAAACACTACAGTATTAAAAGAAATATAACATGTTTGGTTTATACACTTTGAATAGGGCCTATTTATTGTGTTTAAATATTTTGACAGTAACCATATTGCCCAAGGGTGGTGTAAATATTCATGAGTACCTGCGTTGATTGCTCATGTCACTTAAGCTATGGTGACCAAGAGCTACAAATTGGCACATTCATTAAAATGAGACTCCACCTTTTAGCTGTGTTGGAGATTTATGAGATGATGTTTACATTAACCATTGACTTGACAATTGAGTGAATGTAGGTAAGAATGGCCCCGAAAAAAATGGCCCCAGTAAAAATTGCCCCGAATGACAAGTAGGTAAAAATGGCTCCAATGAAAAAATTAAGTATAGAAATGATATTTTTTTTTTAATCTTCAAATATTTAAATACTGTAATAAGCAAGAATTGAATCAATAACAAATACAGTTACACAACAGATGTAAATAATGTACTGAGAGATTATATCAGAAAACTACGAAAGCCTATTCGTGCCACTTAAGTATATAAAATCATCAAAATGTAATCCGAAATTTCGGATTAGTAATCCGTTATTTCGAATTAGTAACTCGTTATTTCGGATTA